>NC_138657.1:41804725-42054910 GCF_964273445.1 Streptopelia decaocto
CCTCCCTTCCTCCCTTCCTTCCTCCCTTCCTTCCTCCCTCCCTTCCTCCCTCCCTTCCTCCCTCCCTTCCTCCCTTCCTTCCTCCCTCCCTTCCTCCCTCCCTTCCTCCCTCCCTTCCTCCCTTCCTTCCTCCCTTCCTTCCTCCCTTCCTTCCTCCCTCCCTTCCTCCCTTCCTTCCTCCCTCCCTTCCTCCCTTCCTCCCTTCCTCCCTCCCTTCCCTCCCTTCCTTCCTCCCTTCCTCCCTTCTTCCCTTCCTCCTCCCTTCCTCCCTTCCCCCTTCCTTCCTCCCTTCCACCCTTCCTCCCTTCCACCCTTCCTTCCTCCCTTCCACCCTTCCTCCCTTCCACCCTTCCTCCCTTCCTTTCTCCCTTCCTTCCTCCCTTCCTTCCTCCCTTCCTTCCTCCCTCCCTTCCTCCCTCCCTTCCTCCCTCCCTGCCTTCCTCCCTTCCTCCCTCCCTTCCTCCCTTCCTTCCTCCCTTCCTTCCTCCCTTCCTCCCTTTCTCCCTCCCTTCCTCCCTTCCTTCCTCCCTTCCTCCCTTCCTCCCTCCCTTCCTCCCTTCCTCCCTCCCTTCCTCCCTTCCTCCCTCCTTTCCTCCCTTCCTCCTTTCCTTCCTCCCTTCCTTCCTCCCTTCCTTCCTCCCTTCCTCCCTTTCTCTCTCTCTCTCTTTCTCTCTCTCTTTCTCTCTCTCTCTCTCTTTCTCTCTCTCTTTCTCTCTTTCTCTTTCTTTCTCTCTTTCTCTCTTTTCTCTCTTTCTTTCTCTCTTTCTCTCTTTTGTTCTTTCGTTCTTTCAGTGCCCAAATGACTAATATTTTATTTCCCTGTTCCCTTTAACTTCTCATATTTTCACTTACATTTCCATTACTCAAATTTAATAGTAGTCATGACCCTTCTTAGTTACTTTGAGGAAGTAGAACTAATTTTATTTATTTAATCATATCAAAGTAATTATTTGCAACACACCTCTCTTTCATATTAATATATATTTTTTAGGTATCAGGTAACCTAAGAAACAGTTTGCATAGTCTAATTTTACACACAGAAAGCCCTGCTCATGGAAGCCAGCATAGCTATAGTAACACAGCTTGTAAAGTACGATGCAAAACAACTTTAGATGAAGTATATTTGATTTTGCAATGCTAAGTATATGTGAAAATAATAATAGAGATTATTTTAGGAGATTTTTTGGTATCTAAGTGTTATAGCACTTCTATAGCGCATTTTGTCCAAATAACACTTATTACATAGTTTTAGTCAATATATCACAGTATAGAATATGTGAATTCTACCTCTCCTAAAACCAGGTCATCAACTGTAGGAATTTTTCTTGATTCTTACTATTTTCTAGTCAGCACAAAATATAAATTTTTATTTCATATGGAGAGACAGAATTTTCTTTGCTTGACCTACAGCTACAGATCTGATTAAATTTTTAGTCTGAAAGATATACTGTTTTAAAATAACATTTCAACTTATTTTCAAAGTAAGACCACCTGTCCTTTATTTTTAGCTTCTAAATTTAGAAAGCAACATCAAGGTCTATGGAAAAAAACATCAAAAACTACGGCATTAGTTTTTTTAAAAGATGCTGAATTATTCTCAATTAGGATTTTTTTTAAACCAAATTTACAGTTGCACCTAAGATCGCTCCTACTGAGAAGCCAAATTTATAGGACCTTTGGGCATCTTTCTACATGCTGAAATGAATGCTGCAGAAGTTATACTGCTGCTACAGCACAGCACAGTTAAAATTTTCTCAAGCATCACAGAATTAAATAGGAATAATTTTCATAAGCTTGAGATGAAAAAAACAACCAAAGCAAAACAAGAAACCCCAAATAAAACAGTGATCTCACTTTAAGATAAGATGTGTTTCTAATATTAGATGAAATTTCCAAATGTAAACTCTTGCATCACATGAAACCACTCTTCCCTCTCTCTGGTCTTTCCACATTGTCCAGATAAGCACTGGTCCAGGAAGCAAAAGAAGGGACAAGACTTTCATTTCTCCTATATATCAGTGTGGAAAGTCTTTTGCAGTCTGATTTGAAACTGTTGACTTCTCCCTTTCATTATGCCATTTTCTTCTGTTGGAGAAGAAGTAAACAGGACAGAAATGGAATGAAGTGTGTCAGTGTGAGATTACATATTGAGGCATTAACCTCATCTGGGGTAAATCATCCTTTTTTTCCAGCAAAGCTTACATATTTTTTTTTTCTTTTCTTTTTTTGCTGTTCTATTAAACTCTTCATATCCCACCCCATGGGTTTCGCCTTTTGTTTCCTGATTCACCTTCTCATCCCACTGGGACTGGGCAAGGGGTGAGTGAGCAGCATATGATTTTAGTTGCCAGCTGTGTGGGAATTGGGACTAAACTAAAATAGTCCTTTTTGGTTGCCAGTGTGGGTCATCAATGGGTTGGGTTAACAACAAATCTGACCAGAGAGTGTTAAAATATGCATTATCTATTAGTTAAGTAGTCACTGGTCATGATGCTGCTTTGTTTGTCCACATGGCTGTGTTATGTACATTCTTACAATCCCTATATATTCCCCATGGTGCTGTTTGTCACCTCTGGGAGAAGGATTATGTGTGCAATGTTGGTGTCGTGTAATATCTACTTATGAGATGGTGATATCTCTTGTCATGCATTTATGTTGGTATTTTTATGCAGCATTGTTGTCATTTTCATACTTCTGGCTCTATCTCTCAGAACTGATTAATCGCACACAATCTTTGGGGAATATGGAAGGGGAGGTGGGAACTTTCCCCTGCTTTTTCACTTCCCTTTTCTTCTTCAGCCTAGGCACAACAGTTTTTGAGGATTTTGAACACCCTTGGGATACTCAGGTTAGCATGCTCTTGTTGCTCTGTCTCCTGAATGTGTCTCAGGTCATGTATGGGGTTGCAAAAAGATTTTCTAAGAATACCACCCAGAGATTTGCCTAAAGGCTGGATGGTCATGGGTGGCATGGCATGTGGGAGGGCATGGGCAGGTACCTAGAGAATTTTTCATTTCCAGTGGTTTGGAGTTTCACTCCTGAACAGCTACAGGACCCAGATGAAGTGATAGATTATTTGAATGGAAAATGCTCTAGGTATTCCAAAGAGGCACAATTCACCACATTGTGCTGGGCCCCGGCCAGTATATACCAAACCCTGCTCAATACCATG
Organism: Streptopelia decaocto; assembly: GCF_964273445.1. NCBI lineage: Eukaryota > Metazoa > Chordata > Aves > Columbiformes > Columbidae > Streptopelia > Streptopelia decaocto. The sequence continues at coordinate 41,807,898 of NC_138657.1, forward strand.
CAGCACCTCTAGGAGGAAAGTAGGGAGTAACAGAACAGGTACTGTAGCTACTCCCACCCTCATGCCAAGCACTGCAGTTACTCCAGCCTGAGCAGCAGGCACTGTAGCTACTCAAACCTCAGTGACAGGCACTGTGACTACTCAAACCCAGGTCACAAGCTGCTGCAGCTGAACCAGAGAAGCAGGGGATGTCTGTATCAGTTGCCTCTAAACAGAAAGAGAAATATACAAAACATATACGTTCACAAGGTGAGGGATTTTCTCAATTTCTTTGGCAGCAGAGTGCAGGCCACAGTTTGCTTTCACTTATAGGTGTGTCCAGTACACTTGGAATCAACTGCCCCAGGGCTGGAAACACAGTGCCACCATTTGCCTTGGACTGATGCAGACTGCACTGGAACAAGGCAAAGCCCTGAAACACCTGCAATACATTGATGATATCATTGTATGGGGCAACACAGCAGCAGAAGTTTCTGAGAAAGGAAAGAGAATAGTTTAATTTCTTCTGAAACCGAGTTGTGCCATAAAAATTAAGGTTGAGGGACCTACATGGGGCATCTATTTTTTTAGGAGTATTATGGCAAGAAGGATGTCAGATCCCAGTGGATGTGATCAACAAAAGAGCAGCTGCGTCTCCGCCAACTAATAAAAAGGAAACACAAACTTTCTTGGGCATTGTGGGATTTTGGAAAATTCACATTCCAAGCTACATTCAGATTCTCAGTTCTCTCTATGAAGCGACCCAGAAGAAGCATGATTTTGAGTGAGGCCCTGAGGAATGTCAAAGGGGAGACAGTTCATGCAGTAACCCTTGAATCACTCTGGGCAGGAAAAGATGTTAAAACTGTGCTCTACACTGCAACTGGGGTGAATGGCCCTACCTGGAGCCTTTGACAGAAAGCAGCAGGGCAGACTCAAGGTTGACTCCTGGGGTTTTGGAGCTGGGGATACAGAGGATCTGAAGCCTGCTATACTTCAACCGAAAAAGAGATATTAGCAGTATATGGAGGGGTTCGAGCTGCTCCAGAATTGGTTGGTACTGAAGCGCAGCTCCTCCCGGCACCTCTACTGCCGGTGCATGTTCAAAGGGCAAGTCCCTTCTACATGTCCTGCAGCTGATGCTATGTGGACTAAAAGTTATCACACAATGGGCTCAAAAGGGGAATCTCAGTCTCCCAGGGATCTCAGAAGTGATCACAAGCTGGCCAGACAATAAGGATTTCAGAGTAGTGCCACAAAAGCAGGTGACGTGCTGAAGAGGCCCCACCATATAATATACTACCAGAGAATGAGAAAAAAATATGCCCTGGTCACTGATGAGTCTTGTCGTATTGTTGAAAAGCATCAAAGGTGGAAAGCTGCTGTGTGGAGTTGTACATGATGAGTTGCAGAAGCCGCTAAAGGACAAAGTGAACTGAATCAGTTTGCAGAGGTGAAAGCCATCCAGCTGGCTTTAGACATTGCTGAATGAGAAAAATGGCCAGTGCTCTATCTCTATACTGACTCATGGATGGTGGCAAATGCGCTGTGGGGCTGCCTGCAGCAATGGAAGTGTCATCTGGGCTGCCGTATTGTGGCAAGATAGTGCTGCCTGCTAGAGAACCTGTCTATAAGTAGAAGAATTTTACATAAACAATTAGGAAATAAAGAATACATAAACATAGACTGTCCTTGCATGACATCACCTACATGTCTAACTAAAAAGGAGTTAGTCATAGCTTCTTTAAAAAGGTCATTATTTAAACAAAGATCTTGTAGATGAGAAAAAGGTTTTCTATGTTTTTTGGCAGAAGGCAGTTTTTCAATTCATGTCATGCTCTGGATAACAAGAATAACAACACAAAGAACTGTCATTTTTAGAAGAATCTGGAGTTTTGCTTTGATTCCTAGAGCTTGCACTATCATTTAAATACAGTCTTGTTTGCAATTATCCCACAGAAAGAGATTAATTTACTGTAACAAAAAGGCAGGCTAAGTCCAAACTGTTTACCATTTACCTTAAGCTAAAGGTAAAAATCAGGTTTATTAGGTGAATTTTCCTTTTTTATTGCTTTTGCATGAGGTATTTAAAACAACATCCATTTACAACAGATTGACCTAAAGACATAAGAAATGCAAGTGTTATTTTAAAAATAGACTTTTACATATATTGTAAGTAAATGCCAGTATTTTATTCTTAAATCTCATGTATATATGTTTAAAAGTTTCTTACCAAATAAGATTTAAACAATGTCATGAATTCAGGGACACATCAAGAAGATCCAAGAGAGGGTTGTCTACACTCTCAGTTGACTAAACTTCAAGAAGCAAAAATCAAATAATCAGATGTCAAGAACTGAACATCCAAATTAGCTGTTATTCATATAGCACAGTCTCAGCTAGACACTCAGCTGCAAAGCAGCATACTTGTCTGCAAATACAGACTTGTTGGAGGCAAGTAAAAACCAATGAATAGTAGAGTAGAAAATCAGAGACTGGTGTGTCATACTTTAAAAAATGGCTATGCCTTCCTTTTCAATATCCCAGGATTTCTGTTTTGCTTGTTTTACCTTGGTTAAGTTTGTATGTTTACTATGCTTATGATTTTCCTAATAAAATCCATACATCAGGTTTTTGAGAGGCTGGAAGAAAGGAGGGATTTAAAAAAATTAGCTTTCTTGTTCTAAGTTTGGAATGTGGAGAGAAGGAACACATACTGACCCCTATGATAAAGAATTTGGAATTGGGGGAAGAAAAGCATCCAGTGAAAATCTATTTTCAAGGCAGGGAGAGAGAGAGAAAGAAGGAAGGGGTAGGAGACAGAGGGTGTGTGAGAGAGGACTGGAGTGAGAAATAGAGAGAGAAAGCAGCATGAAAGACAAGGGGGAAAGAAAGAGGGAGAGACAGGGAGAGAATATGGAAAATAGGGGTGGGTAGAGAGAAAGTGTGTATGAATAAGAGAGGAGGACAAGAGACATCATTTTCTTTTTTTTCTTAGTATGACTGAATGATTTCTGACATCTAATTAAAAGTAAACATAACTTCTGACAAAAATGAAGCTTTTTCCCTGCCATAATTTTTCCTATTTCACTAATTTGAATTTGACCTTCATTTTAAAAAACTCTCTAAAACTAAAACTTTTTCCCTTTTCCACATCAATGCTAACCAGCTGTAACCACAACCGTTATATCAGATGCAAGGTCCTGTCAAGGGAACTGGTCTGCCCTGTCAGACACTAGTAGATTTAGACTAGAGTATTGCAAAGCTGTGTTATCCGATTACTTCCAAACCCATATTTTTAACAGTAAGCAGGTCAGTGAGTCCAGGTGCAACAGATATAAAGCTTAATCTCTCTGCCACATATTCTTCTGTGAAAAAGTGGCTATTTGGGTTCTGCTCCTTCAGCACAAAGCAGTATTTATGTATAACAAATGTATCTAAGGGTCATTCAGTATTAAGCTTGGATGAGAAGAACCAGGAGTTTTATTATAATTTGAACTGGAGTACAGAAGTAAGGAACAAGTAAGTAAGAAAAAAAAAAAATCCTCACAAACTCCCAGCCCACCATTTCCATCTCCCAAAGACGCAGTCTGCAAGAGGCAGTTCATTATGCACACTGTGTGCACTAAAATGATCTCTTCTAGCAACTGATTAAAATGAAGACAGTGTTTTACAGGGGTGACATCAGCTGCAGCACTTCAGCTGGGCTATGGATGTTGTCTTTGAAAGACATTGATTTGGCTAATCACAGCTGTTTTTCTGGGATGCTAACTACACACACCAAGAAGAACAAATTTATACCTGATGTTGCCTTGCAGCACACAATGCGGAATAATTTTAATGGAAGCCCAAAAAATGTGATCAACATGGAATTAAAAGTCTATGTCAGAACAACCAGACAACCTGGAAGTGAGCAACAGAGATATGAAGGGTTATTGAGCACTTCCTGTTGAGCTGTAACTAGTTCTGAGCAAGAGACTCTAAATTAAATGCCCATTAAATAATTTTCATTAATATGATTTGTATACTCTTTTCTAAAGGATTTCTCTGATCTCATCTTACAATATTTACAAAGCTGCAAAGCAAAATGACATGCAAAACACCCTAAAAATGAGGAAGGAATCATATGCTGCTTTCATCCATTCCCATGTCAGAACATGGTCAGTAAATAATGAAAATGGGACAGTTTCTGTGCCAATATTTATGATCACATTTCCTCACCTCTGTAAGCTGGTGCACAGAAGTTTTCCCAAATAGCCTGTGCTACTGCTCTCCATGTTGATCATCACAATAGCCTCTGAAGTGGCCAGGATGCAAGAGACCTATGATGCTCAAGAAGTAAAGCCCAGTTTGCTGGCTGTAGCTTATGAGTTCAGCATTGCTTTAACTCACTCTTCTCTATCTTACTGGCAGAAGAAAGGAAAATGGTGTGGTGGTGTAACAGGGGCTATAACAGCTTCCTATCATTTGGATCTTGCATCATGTTGACCAGAACAACTTAAAGCCCCACAGGGGATTAACCTTTCATCTTTTTTCTATGTATTATTTCAACCAAATTTCCAATCAGAATGATTGTAGATTTTTGAAAAACATTTCTAAGAATAAAATATTTTCATTCAGGGAGTAAGAAATGTGAAGTCATTGATGCATTCCTGTGATTCTTACTAGGAAATACAAATATTTTTAAAACTACATGAATGCCTGTGGTGTATAATACTATTACACACTCATCTGCCAAGCACCATGTTAATCTGATGTTAATTAATGCCACCAGTGTTTAGTTCTGTGGTCCTCATCCAGGCACTTTTCAGAAGATATTAGCCCTCTCAGTGCCAAGCCCTGTCCCTATAAGTACCTCCATGTCTAAAATAATTCACACTGAGCATAGAGGAATTGAGGACTTTGCTAGGATTTGCCTAGGTGTCTGCATGGAACTACCTCTACAAAAAGCTTAGTTATAGCTCTCTATTATGTTTGGCCGATATCAGACAAAAAAATGAAAGTGCTGGGTTTTCCACAGTGGTTCCCAGGCAGTTTCCTGCAGACAGACTGACCACAGATCACAGGACTTCTTTTAACAATTCAGTGACTGACAGGTCTCCCAAAGCCACTTCAGCTCAGCTCAACTGAGCTCAAAGACTAACATTGCTGATGGGCTGCTTCATGGATCAGAAAACACAAGAGATTCACAAATCCAACTTTGCAGTTAATGTCTTTTATCAAGCAAACTAAAGATGCCAGAGCTGCAGCCATCCCACTAAATTACGAATATTTTAAAGGGATTGCCTTCTGAAAATTTCCAGAAACATTTAGTGTATATTTTACATAAAAACTGACAAAACACATTTACAGAAAAATGGTAGGAAATAGCTGAATATTTTTGGGGAAAAAAAGTATATGCAGACCAATTACAATCACATTCTCCTAGTGGAATAAGATAATCAATTAGAAGAATGACAATATGAATATCTGCTTTTCAAGGACAGAGCTGCTGCTTTTTCTTTGTTTGTTTGGTTGGTTTGGTTTGGTTTGGTTTGGTTTGGTTTGGTTTGGTTTGGTTTGGTTTGGTTTGGTTTGGTTTTGGTTTTGTTAAGATCTTCAGAATGAAAGGAGAAGTTACAATTTCCTCAATGATAAACATTAAAAAAATATATGCAACATATAAGGACTATATTTTTGCCCCTTGCATGTGGGTTTCCATTGTTTCTTGAAAAACAATCAAATGTGTACATCTTTCCCACTCCATCTCCCTTTACTTATATATAAAAGTGAAGGTTTACAATCATATTTTTAATAATACACACAAGCACACTCCTCTTTTTCATATTCAGTTAAGTAATGGTTTGTTACTTTCTTATTTAAATACTCAGACGAATGAGAAGTACGCTGGAGAAGCTGATATTGTAGAGTTCTTTAAAACAAGACTTTATTTTAAGTAGCACTTCAGTAAGGATCTCCCTTTCCATTGAATTTTAAACTTTTAAACATATTAGGTTTTTACATGGCTTGTGTTAGAATTCAGTTCTGTCCTAAATTTGAAACACAGGTATATACATTAAAAAGCACATAGATTTTACCTAAAATATACATAAATGGACAGAATGTATATTTACAATCCTGAGGTAGGGTAGTTGTACTGCCACAGGAATGGACTACTACAACAGGAGGAAGAGTGTGACATTCAAGTGCCTGAAGGTATTTTACTCTAAATATTGCTACCATGAGCACTTCTCTATTAGCAAGCTGATCTGTATCTCTGTCAACAAGGTCTCTGTTCCATACCTCCCAGGTGGTGGACAGGAATGCAGGACTTGAATTTAATTGTCAAAAGCTAAACATCAAAACACTGTCCAGACAAAAACCAACTACTTGCATCTTCCTGCTGGATACAGATCCATACTGCTTAACGAATCGTATACGTACTGCTTAGAGAGTTCTGGAGATGTTTCGTTTTGCAGCTGTGCCTACCCTGGGAAAAACATGCTAATGAGTGCTTAAATAAATCTAGTTGGCCATTTTTGTCTGCAAGGAGTAGGACCTGGGTCATAGAAGCACATCCAAACACTGGAAAAGAAGAGGGGTAAAGGACTAGGGCAAATGAGGTCTAAAAGAGAGCCTCATTCAGTGCAGTAACTTGAGTTACTACAAGTTACTTACTGAGTTACTACTAGAATAACTAAGTGGCTTGCCCCTCAGGTGCATCTTAGGTACTCTTGTTGGCGTGATACAGAGGTAGGTAGTTAATTTTAATGCTTTGGATCATGCTCTCAGGATGAAGCATGTAATTTTTAGGCATTTCAGTACATAAATTGCAGAACACATAGGTGCTCAAGATTTTGCCTACAATCATGTCACATTCTCACTATAAAAGGTATCCCTTCAGCTAAATGTAGTTTTACTGCTGAAGAACTAAGGGATATGGTGCTGTGACAATATTCTTGTTTCTTTCCCCTGTCATTGTTAAGAATAATACTATCATCCCTTGAGTACATGGTTTCCAAATATCAACTACCTTCATACAGAAGTTTATTTTTTGCACACACGCCATACAAAATATACTTGTATGTCTCTACATATATCTACATTTTTACAGGGTAAAATAATTCTCTGTCAGTAATGGGATCCTACTCAGCAGATGTCAATTGCAACTGATTACAGACATAGATAGAAATAAATCAGCATACAGACTTTTATGAGATCCTTTTAGTCATCTACAGCCCCTTTGCACTAAAATTTTCATCAGCTTTCATCTGTAAAACATCTTCTGAAGACATGACCATAGGAAAGGTTGTTTTGCCCGTATTTCAAGCTAAGCAGAAGTAGCCTGCAGACAATAAAAATATAGAATATGTTCTGTTAGCATGTCTTGAAACTAAGTTAATGGATTCTGCCAAGAAGCAGAAGATATTAGTGTATCAATGGATTTAAGCTAATATAATACAATAGGATTAGGCTCAAAGCTGATTTATAGTCTGTGCTCTCAGAAAGTGGGCTGCAATCTTCAGCGAAGTAATTCTTTGAGTCCTTCTCATGTTTGCTACCTATGTATTACTGCAGTTTATTCTCTTTGTGAAGCTTTTCCATCTTACAAGTTTAATTCTCCTGGTACTGAAAGCTTTTACCCACTGCAGAAGATCATGTCAATGCTCAGCACATCACAGGAGCAAGACCACAACACTTCCACGTTTCTCACAGAGCTCTCAAGATGCAAGAATGCAGCAAAGCCATTTGGAGAAAATATTAACTGCCATCATGCATTGTCCTATTTAAAAATGTGTAATGTAATTTTTTTTTTTTTTTTTTAGGTAATGGTGATGATTTTTCTAAACAAGTAAAGATTCTGGTTGCCTCTATTCTACGATGTTCAGCATGAAAGATTTTGAAAAATGCATATTTTTATGCAGAAGTGCCTAACCCATCACATGTTGAAAAGCACAGCCTTTGAAACTGTTTCATCTTGAATAATAGACTTCTGTGACTTGTCAGTTTGAGAACATTTTATTTTGAATATCTGGAGTATACAACTTCAACATGTTTGCCTGAACATCAAAAGTTTTCTCAACATTAGTTTAGCAAAAACTTTCACTTTATACAAGTGAAGTGGAATGGGCTTTGCTAAGGCTTATGGAATTCTTCTAAACCTCATGGAAGTCTTGCTATGTTGACATAATTTTCTGGGGAAAATAAACATGACTATTCACTGTTCTAGGTGAGTATACATGTGAAATGATAACACTTGAAAGAAAAAAAAAAGAAAAGAAAGTATAAACCCCTAGGCATATAGGTAAAAGTGTCTGCAGCTTTACACATGATTGAAGATGAACAGGTTTTGTTATGGACACTTATTCTCTGAAAGTGAGGAACAACTTTCCTCTTTTTCTCTGCTGTTTAACTCTCTGACAACTACAAGAGAGAATTTGTTTTAAAAGCATGAGGTACCCAAAAAAGGGGACTGAACCATTCATTCGGAGAATGCCAAAAGGTTATATTAATTTGTTACTTCATATGATTAAGAGAGCAATGTGTCTGGTATCATTTCTTATTTCATATTTATTTGCTAACTAAATAGATGGCTTAATATGTTGCTCTTTCAGTGAACAAATCATTTGTGTAAGCTTGCTTTGTATTGAATAAAAGAAGCTTGAAAATCATTGACTAGCTAATCCTTGCCTAATATCTGGAAAATTCAAAGGGACTGATGAAGATTTTATTAACTCTGAGCATTAAATATTACCTTTGAGATGTTCTGTCATTACTCAGGCAACATGATAAATATCATAGTGGTACTTCACAAACTAAAGCTAATATCTGAGAAAACTTGTAGAGTTTCTCTTGTCCCAGACTGCCAGAGCTCTTCTTTCAGGGACACAGTCATCTACACCTTCTCCGATTTACCCCTCTGGCTGAAGCATTATTGGATACATACATCTGAACACCCAAACAGTGTCCTGTTATGCAATGTAAGTTACTCCAAAGTTCCAAAGCAGTAGCCAGACGCTTTAAAACATTAGTCCCTAACTTCCAGTAGCTTCTGTGCAATAGTAATGCTGAAGTAATATCCTGTGTTCTTTAGCAGATCTAGTTTACACCCTTGTAACCTCACAAGGACAGACCATTGCTTGAGGACTTTGAGTAACTGCTTTAGAAGAAAGGGCAAGAACATAAGTATGTTTCCTGAGCAGCTGTTTGTGTGTGGGAACAGCTTCAAAAGCTAGCATGTGGTCCTAGCATCTGTGATATCTCCAAATGTCATGTCTGCTCATTTGTAGTTCCATTTTCTGTCTTTAACTTTATATCCCTTTATCTTCAGCTTGTCTTTTAGCTTCAATAGTAATCTTAAAGTTGCTCAATCAAAAATGGCACATTTCTTGATTACAAATGTTTTACATAGTGAAGAGCATTTATTCTGTGCTCTCTTAACCAAAGATTAATGCAACATGAGAAATGTTGTATTAAAAGTAAAAAGTAATCATCAGCATCACAACATCCTTGGACCAGAAATTTTTCCTAATACAGATTTATTGGAAATTTGCCACTAAATTAAACTGCTATACTTCCTTCCTCTACCAACTCCATGCTAATTTCAACAAATACAGCTTTGGAAGGCATTCAGATGATTTATTTTTTCCAGTTCTAAGGTGAAACTTCTGCGGTGAAAAAAAAATAAAAGGAAGAAGAGAAACCACTCCACAAATTTTAGGTCAGTGATATGTTAGAGGTGGGATTCCATAGGCTGTTGTTAAAGCCATGGCCATGTTTACACAAAGTCACGTGTAAACATGGAGTCCTGTAAAACCCTATTGATGTTGCTAATAACAGACCATATACTTTGTACTGATGCTGCAAGCCTCAGGACCGAGGCTTGTCACAGCCTTCCTCTGTCTGAGTTTTCTTATTCTGCCTGCAGTTCTGTTTTGCCTGGTTTAGCTGTGACAGCAATTCCTCTGACAGGCTGTCTATGGCTAATTTGTTCTAACTATTATTTTGTATAGCACAGAAACATTTTTTATATTGATAGTAATAAGTAGTCATCCTATATAGTGTGAGATACAAGTCTTACCCATTATGCAGAGAAGCAGAGACCTGGTACAACAGCAGAAGCTTTGCACAGGGGAGGCACAGGCTGTGCAGTAGAACAGTGGGTTGAGAGATGAAGCACAGGATTGATCCTGGAGACCTCACAGCAATAAACAACTCACCAGTACACAACAAAGAAATGGTGTCCAATATACACAAAACAATCTAAAGTATTAATACAGTAAATTTGGGTGTAACATGGAGCTGCAGACTACTGAAGAAAAGGCAAGCTGTAAAGATGTGGTAGGAAACATAAAAATAACCCCAGGTGGATCCTAGAGTGTGAAAGAAATAACCAATGTGAACATCACAATGCTCCTGGCAAAGGACACTGGATGATGACAACTCTCCATAGCTCACCATGAACCACAAGGATGATCACACTGACATTAGGACTGAAAGGAGAAGAGGAAGCATGAGCACAGCACCAGAAAACCAAACCAAACCAAACCAAGCCACCAACCTACAAAAAAAAAAACAAACCAGAAAGTGTGTGTATTAAAGTTTAAATTGTGTTGTTACTATTATTCGTACTTTTTTTCTGTGTATTCTAACTGTATTATTATTATTTTTCCGTAATAGTTAGACCTAGACTAATAATAACGCTTGAATTACATTGTCCAGATGTTGGTGATACTAACAATAAATTAATGGATTTATATGTAAAGTGTGTTTCCTCTTTGTCCATAAACAAGATTTTGGAAGTAACTCATGTATTGACCTGACATTGTGCCATTACATTTCTCATCTGGATGAATATTCAGGAAATTCAGCTAGCAGTAAATGTGTCCCCAGGAGACTGGTGACATCATATAAGAATGATGAAATGGGAACTACACATGCAAACAGAGGCAAATAACTGTATGTGGGAATCTCCAAACATTTCTAAGACTTAATTTTTTCATAAAATATCTTAAATTTCTTGTTTCTATATATACTACTTTTTTTGTTTGTTTGTTTTTTAAATAGTCTGTAAAGAAACATTTGAGTTAATGTTAAAAGGGACCTTCTTAGAGCTAGTAAATCAAAATTATATCTATCATATATCCTAGTTATGAGCATTAACATTGGTTTTCTTTCTTCTCACATTCATGGGAGTAAAAGACAGAGTGGAGAGTTGGTCAGGCAGTCACCACAAGGTAATTTAGTGCTTTTTGTATAGCGTTGTCAAGTGGCCTGTCTGATAAATGGCAGATTTAACATGTTAGCATCTAAAGTGAGTTAATGAGGACTGAAATATGCTTTAATGGTTATTGCTTGAAAATGCTCTTTCCTTTTGAAGTGTGTTCAGGTCTTTAGTCCACTGATTCAGTTGTCTCTCACATTTTTTTTTCCCAAATGCTTATAGTCAAAAATACCGTTTCCATACAGCAAAAGATTTTTGTCACCGAACCTACCATTCTCAGTATTTCGTAATACCTGGTGTCTGTTAAAAATATACCTAGAAAAGGAAGACTGATTTTTCCTGTCAGACTGCTACAGACAAATTCTTTTAACTCCTTTCTACCTCAAAGCTTTTGGTAGTACTGAGGTAATTTAAACCAGCTTCAGCCTCATCTCTTGTAATTCAAGTGTCTCTATGAAACCTTGTGCTATAACCAATGAACCGTTTCACAGTGCATGTAAGACTAGAAATGCTTTTGGTTATCAGTTTTCTGAATTGTTTCTATACTGAGGTCAATATGCTTCATTAGTGAAAAATCATATTCCAGAAAAGACCACAAGAAAAGGAGAAGCCACAACTGTCTTACCTAAGTCATTTGCTAGAAATTTGCAGAGGCAAAGACAATGGCACTTAAATTTAAAGGAATTTTTCTTCCTTAAATTTCAATTTTGCTCACACACTTGTTCAGAATAATGGGAAAAATTAACTAAAATTACTGGTGCTGAACAAGAAAACTTTTGCCTCCCAATAAACATACATCAATTGACTTAACACAAGACAAAAAACCCCAGTCAGGGTAGATAAAAAGCTAATAGGCATCCCCAGATAACAGACAGCTCCATGATCCTAAAGCAAACCTGGTTTTCCTATTAGCCCTCTTCCCTGGTGAGACAGCTGCCCCAGCTACACACTTTCACCCTCCTGCAGGAACACCTCCGCATTGCTGGGGAACTGTCAGGCAGTGCTGACTGAACTGTTACTCCTGGGTGCAGCTGCAGGTGCTTCCACACAGGTCCTGCCTGCGCCAGCAAGGGTGATTGCACCACTGAAGGCTTACCTGGGTCTTTCGCAAACAGGAAGCTCCCAAAGTTCATCCCAACTTCATACCTACTTCTTCCCCAGACTAAAGCTACCTAAGGGATCCCTTAATCAGCTCAAATGTTCAAACAGTGCTCCAACCAGAAACTTCTACTTCTTTAAAATAAGTAAATTTTGGACTCATTTCTGTAAAACAAAAATGTAGAAAAAAAGTAAACGCAAAGCTCTTGTTTCAGGTCTTTAGACCATGCATTACTTTTTCTTTTCTCTCTACTAGATTCAGGAGGGTACTTCCTCCAGAGAGGTCTTGCTCTTCTCAGCTACCACATTTATCCCATGTGTACGTCAGACTATTTAATCACCCTCCCTGCTAAAATGGTATCTCTTCTTTCCTGCTGGAATTAATCTTCAGTTCTGGCAACTGGCTTTTTTTCCACCTTTAACTTCTAGCACTTTTCCTGTGTATCTGTATATACAAGATATCTCCTCTTCATTATTTCCGCAGCCGGCTGGGTGGAAGAAAACACAAACAGTCCTTTGCTTTTTCACTGTTTAGCACACTCGGCATCAGAAAACAATCTATTAGGTGCCTCTAACTCCTAATTCCTGGCTTGCTGCAGGAAAGCTTTTAAGGTAAGAGGAGGGCCTGATAGAAATCACAGAGACACAGAAAGGCCTGCTCTGGAACTCTCTGATTTTTGACCTGCAAGTAGGAAACTGTGTCTGTATAGTAACTAGCAGCGCATTGCTCACAGTTACTGACTTCTTGCACCCAGGTAACACAATTTTCACATTGCTGTGCTCTCCTGCCTAGCAAGGTGGAGCTGAGGACCTGGACAGGTGGCCTGGTGAAGATGGGGTGACTGCCTTGTGACAAAAGATTGCCTGCACACAGGTGTTTTCCAAGTCTACAAGCTACTTTTCCTCCAAATGTTGGTGGGTATATATAAGGTATAGTCCTTACATGTTCTGTAACTATTATCAAAGAAAGACGCAAACACTCTGGGGAGGAAAATACCTTCACTAAACCAGTACAGTACAGTGTTTTCTTAGCAAAAAACACCCACTATGAAGTCAGAGCAGTATCTTCAAACTTTTCATTATAAATTTTAATTAACTAGGAGTATTGCTATAGCAGATTAGATCCTCTGCTTAGTGACTGGGACCCCATTTAGATGTGTGCTTGCTGGGACAATGGGGTAGAAACAATTGAATTGGAAGGTGGTGAAGCCAGGCAGCTGGGATCTCTGTCAAGAGATTCCACCATTGATAGGGCAATTTCAAGAGAGTCTAATGCCACTACTCTCTGGACCCGACTCCTGGCAGCTATGAAAGTAAGATTTCCCTACAAGGAAGATTGTATATCCAAGTTAGGGAACTGGAATACTATGGAGAGAGGTATTCAGTTCCTGAGAGAATTAGCTGTGTGAGAGATCATTTATTTTGGACCAAACAGCCAAGAGGGGACAGACCCAGATAGAATCAATTGTACACGACCTCTGTGGCGCAGATTTGTACAAAGTGCACCACCTGCATATGCTAAGTCATTGGCAGGAATGGTCTGGTCATCACGAGGTATACAAAATATTACTGAAGTGATTGAGCAGCTCCGGAACTTTGAGGACAGCCTTGCTGGTTCTCTACGGGCTTGTGTCTCTGCTGTGGAGAAACTGTGTGAAAAATCTGATGATTGGTTTGAAAAGCTATTGCAAGAAATCAAAGAACTCAGAGAAGACACATACCATTCACGACCTGCACAAACCTATGTTTCAGCTGTTAGGAAAAGGCGTTTCCAGTCTCGAGAGAGAGGACAGAGGCAGCCCACAAAAAGAGGTTCACTGTGGTTCTTCCTACATGAGCAGGGAGAAAACATGAATAAGTGGCATGGAAGACCTACCTCAAAACTTCAAGAACGAGTACGTGAGATCAAAGGAAAAACTCCTAGGAAGGTGGCTGCTCCAGTTTACAAAAGGAGCAGAAGAGATTCTGATGCTCTTGAAGGAACCTCTAATTCACACCCAGAGACTGTGCAAAACAGAAATTAGAGGTGCCCTGCCTCCAACCAGGTGGAGGAAAGGGATAACAGAGTTTATTGGACTGTACAAATACGATGGCCTGGTACAACACACCCCCAGGAATACAAAGCTTTAGTGGACACTGGTGCTCAGTGCACAATAATTCCTTCTAATTATAAAGGAACGCAATCCATCAATATTGTTGGAGTGACTGGGGGATCCCAGGAACTGAGTGTTGTAGAGGCTGAAATGAGCCTAACTGGAAAAAACTGGCAAAAGCATCCCATTGTGACTGGACCAGATGCTCCGTGCATCCTTGGCATAGACTACCTCAAGAGAGGGTATTTTAAGGACCCAAAAGGGTATAGGTGGGCATTTGGTATAGCAGCTGTGGACACTGAGAAAATTGAACAGCTGTCTGATTTGCCTGGTCTTTCAGATGATCCTTCTGTTGTAGGACTGCTGATGGTTGACGATCAGCAGGTGCCAATTGCTACCACGACGGTGCATCGCCGGCAATATCGCACCAATCGAGACTCTTTGATTCCTATCCAGAAGTTGATCCGTCAATTGGAAAGCCAGGGTGTGATCAGTAAGACTCGCTCACCTTTTAACAGCCCAATCTGGCCAGTGCGTAAGTCTAGTGATGAGTGGAGACTAACTGTGGACTATCGTGGCCTGAATGAAGTTACGCCACCACTGAGTGTTGCTGTGCCTGACATGCTAGAACTGCAATTTGAACTGGAGTCAAAGGCAGCTAAGTGGTATGCTACAATTGACATTGCTAATGCATTTTTCTCTATTCCTGTAGCAGTAGAGTGCAGGCCGCAGTTTGCTTTCACCTGGAGAGGCATTCAGTACACGTGGAATCGCTTGCCCCAGGGGTGGAAACACAGTCCTACCATCTGCCATGGACTGATCCAGACCACGCTGGAGCAAGGTAAAGCTCCAGAACACTTGCAATACATTGATGACATCATCGTATGGGGCGACACAGAGAAAGAAGTCTTCGAGAAAGGTGAGAGAATAATTCAGATTCTTTTGGATGCTGGTTTTGCCATAAAACGAAGCAAGGTCAAGGGACCTGCACGAGAGATCCAGTTTTTAGGAATAAAATGGCAAGATGGCCGTCGTCAGATCCCAATGGATGTGATCAACAAAATTGCTGCAATGTCTCCACCTACTAATAAAAAGGAGACACAGACTTTCTTGGGCGTTGTAGGTTTTTGGAGAATGCATATCCCTGACTACAGCCACATTGTGAGCCCTCTGTATCGAGTGACTCGTAAAAAGAACCAATTTGAGTGGGGCCCGGAACAACGACAAGCCTTTGAACAAATTAAGAGTGAGATAACTCCGCGGTGGCCCTTGGACCAGTTTGGACTGGACTAGATGTTAAAAATGTGCTCTACAGCGCAGCCGGAGATAATGGACTTACCTGGAGCCTCTGGCAGAAAGCACCAGGAGAAACCCGAGGTCGACCCTTAGGTTTTTGGAGTCGAGGATACAAAGGATCTGAGGCCAACTATACTCCAACTGAAAAAGAGATACTAGCAGCATATGAAGGAGTTCGAGCTGCTTCAGAAGTGATCGGTGCTGAAGCACAGCTCCTCCTGGCACCTCGACTGCCGGTGCTGAGCTGGATGTTCAAAGGGACGGTTCCCTCTCCACATCATGCAACCGAAGTTATGTGGAGTAAATGGATTGCATTGATCACGCAACGAGCTCGAATTGGAAATCCCAATCGCCCAGGGATCTTAGAAGTGATTACAGACTGGCCAGAAAGCAAAGACTTTGGGATGTCTCCAGATGAGGAGGAAGTAAAACGTGCTGAAGAAGCACCACCGTATAATACTCTTTCAGAGACTGATAAGCAGTATGCACTGTTCACAGATGGATCCTGTCGTCTTGTAGGAAAACATCGAAGGTGGAAAGCTGCTGTGTGGAGTCCCACATGACAAGTTACAGAAGCCACTGAAGGACAAGGTGAATCTAGTCAATTTGCAGAAGTGAAAGCCATCCAGCTGGCTTTGGACATTGCTGAACGAGAGAAGTGGCCAATACTTTATCTCTATACTGAGTCATGGATGGTAGCAAATGCCTTGTGGGGGTGGCTACAGCAATGGAAGAAAAGCAACTGGCAGCACAGAGGTAAACCCATTTGGGCTGCCACACTGTGGCAAGATATTGCTGCTCGGCTAGAGAGCCTGCCTGTGGAAGTTCGTCGTGTAGATGCTCATGTGCCTAAAAGTCGAGCCACCGAGGAACATTTAAACAACCAACAAGCGGATCAAGCTGCTAAGATTAAAATAGCTGAGGTGGACTTGGACTGGCAACATAAAGGTGAACTTTTCCTAGCTCGGTGGGCCCATGATGCTTCAGGGCACCAAGGTAGAGATGCAACATATAAATGGGCTCGCGATCGAGGGGTGGATTTAACTATGGACACTATTTCACAGGTTATTCATGAATGTGAAACTTGCGCCGAAATCAAACAAGCGAAACGGTTAAAACCTGTATGGTATGGGGGGCGATGGTTAAAGTATAAGTATGGAGAAGCTTGGCAGATTGATTATATTACACTTCCACAAACACGTCAAGGTAAGCATTATGTACTTACAATGGTGGAAGCAACCACTGGGTGGTTGGAAACATATGCCGTACCCCATGCTACAGCCCGAAATACTATCTTGGGCCTTGAAAAGCAAGTCCTTTGGTGACACGGTACACCAGAAAGAATTGAATCAGACAATGGTACTCATTTCAAAAACAGTATTATAGACAATTGGGCCAAAGAACATGGTATTGAGTGGGTATATCATATTCCATATCATGCACCAGCCTCTGGGAAAATTGAAAGGTACAATGGTTTGCTAAAAACTACACTAAAGGCACTTGGTGGTGGAACCTTTAAAAACTGGGATTCACATTTAGCAAAAGCCACTTGGTTGGTCAACACCAGGGGATCAACCAATCGAGCCGGGCCTGCCCAATCAGAAATTCTACGGACTGTAGAAGGAGATAAAGTCCCTGTAGTACACATGAAAAATATGTTAGGAAAGGCAGTCTGGGTTACTCCTGCCTCAGGCAAAGGCAAGCCCGTTCGTGGGATTGTTTTTGCCCAGGGACCTAAGCAGCACCTGGTGGGTGATGCTTAAGGATGGAGAAATTCGGTGTGTACCTCAAGGGGATTTGAGTTTAGGTGAAAATATTCAATACTGAACTGCAGGATGTGAATTGCCGTACTAACAGTATTTAATAAGTGTCTTTCAGATCAAAACAGTGATGATGAAACCAGAGCTAGCTTCTTTGAGTGGCGCCTGACAAATTCCTCGAAGTTGATGTCTTTAACCCACAAACAGTGGTCATGAGATGCACTTGTACCATTTTTCCTGCCCTGGGAGACTGTCGTGACAAAATGAACTTAATGAACTTTTTAAAGGATGGTCCACTGATTAATTACTCCTGTGTATATATGTACATATGTATATATATAGTAGTAGTGATTAATTAGATTGTGTTGATAGATTATATTGATAAGGTTTAAGTATTCAGTGAATGGCATATTATAAGGGGTGGAATGTCCTGGTTTTGTTAAAAACAAGTTTCTCTTTCAGTGAATTTTGCCTGTCAGCTAAAGCTTTCATATTAACTGCATTTTCCTGGAGAACCAGACCCATGTTTTGGTAAACCTAGCAATGGAATGCAAACTTATTGATAAGCATGGATGGACATCTCGCGAGAGGGGCGACGAGAAACAAGTGACTAAGAAACTGACCAACTGTGTATAACATTCCATTCACGTGAATACTTCATATAAAAGTGGGAGATCACGAGGATCTTGTCCCTTTTTCCTTATGGCTGACATTAGGAGAGGATCCTGCTACTCATCCCTGTGAACTGAGGCCTAGTGACAGACTGAATCCAGCTCCAGTTGGCTGCGGAGTCTAATTCAGGACTTTGGGTGCCGGCTCTGCAGTTGCTGAGACTTTCAAGATTGGTTTTGTATATTTTGTATTATTTTCTCTATTCTTATTAGTAGCATTAGTAAAACAGCTTTAATTTTTCCAACTCTCTTCTCTCTGTCCTTCTTTCCCTCCCGATCGCCTGTCCTTAGTGGGAAGGGGGGAGAGGGAGGGGCAAAAAGGGGGAAGTGGGGGGGAGAGGAGGTTAACAATACATCTGCCAGGGTTTTATTGTCACCCCGCAATCTTAACCCTCGACAGTGCTATATAAAACAGAAGGACATCTTAACTCCCTCTTTTTTTTTTTTTTTTTTTGTCTTTTTGTTGGCTTTCATTATGGAAGCAACTGAACTGAAACTGAAATTTATCAACACTTTTCTGTATACTAGTTAAAAAGTCCAGTAATTGCTCAGAAATAAACTTCATACAAACCACTTCTATACCAAATAATTAAAAGAGCATATCATAGTGCTATGTGCTATTCAAATAAGACCACAAATAAACAAGATACAGAGATGAAAAATCTTCCTGATTTTTAGAGAACTACTAGCTTTCAAACCACAAAGTTATCTTTTTTCCTATAGCTGATTTCAACAGCAAATTGGAGAAAATCCAAATCGTCATCCTTTTTCAGCATGGTTGCCTGCAAGCCACCTTCCAGATATATCAGTCTATTTAGCTCTGAAAATAAAGATCAAAACAAAGCCGTATGTTTTGAATATATTTTTCCATTAATTGACACAATTTCAAAGATATGAAAGTAATGGTTATAATACACAAGTGTGTCTAGAGTCACTTGTTTCATCACAGTTCCCTGAAGAACAGCTCAAGTCAGACACCATGTTAAGGCACAATTACAATCTGGTCTAGTGAATCACACATATCTAGGAACAGAATTCCCCTGGGCTGCTTGGTAACTCTTATATAGTTATTGGAAAGCAAGTTAAATTCCCTGTCATATTTTCTGCATCATTTTTCCAAACTTCCATTCCATGCTCCTAGTAAGAAGCTGGTGAAAATGAAAAGTGGATATGGCCTGGATTTCTACTGACCTGCCTTTGTGTCACAACTGATACCCCCAGTGATAGGTTTTCAATTACTAGCAGCAGTATGAGACTGAGAACTAGTGTTTATTTTAATTGAGAAAATAAATACCTTAATTCTCCTAAAGTGTTTTTCTGTCCTATGTACAACCACATCACTCTCTTTCCCCAGAGTGTACTTCAGCCCAGTTTGCTAAGACAGTAGGTCTTATATGATGCCATTGCTTGTCTGTCAGTTCATAACTCAGCCCATGGGTCTAGCACTGGCCCACAAAGATGATTAAGGGACAGAAACCTCTTTCATATGAGGAAAGGCTGAAAGAGCTGGGACTGTTCAGGCTGGAGCAGGCTTAGGGAGGTCTCATCAATGTGTACAAATACCTGATGGCTGGGAATGAAGAAGAGGGAGCCAGACCCTTCCCAGTAGTGCACACTGACAGGACAAGAGGCAATAAACACAAGTTAAAAACTGGAAATTCCATGTAAACACAATAAAATGCTATTTTTTATTGTGAGAGTGGTCAAATACGGGACCAGACTGCCCAGAGAGGTTATGGAGTCTCCATTATTAGAGGTTTTCAAATCCCAGTATGGTCCTGGGTAAACTACCCTAGCTGACCCAGCTTGAGCAGCAGTATTTGGACTGGATGATCTCAAGAAACTCCTTCCAAGCTATGCAACTCTGTGATGCTGTATTAATCTCTTGATCAAATTCAGCCACATTTCCTAGAAGAGTAGCTCACTTCAGCATTTTAAGTTCCTAAAACTTTATGGAAATATGTAAGATACAAGGAGAGGAAAAGTGAACACCACTTTTGCTGCTGCAGGGAAGAGAAGTAGCACTCTGTACTCCCCCAGCAGCAATATCCTACTCCCTAAAAGGGATACAGGTTTATCAGAATGGGTGTACTAGCCCTTGCATACCTGCAAACTGGCATCATAGGCATCTTCACTTGCCTGACTTGTGAGCTTCTCCTTTCTTTGCAAAACAGGTCCTCTGTCCCATGCTGCAACAGTGGATACAGGAGGATGTGGGATTATTGGTAGAGGAAGTGTTTCAGTGAGAAGATTCTGGAAGACATTGGAAGTGGAAAGGGGGGAAAGTGGAAAAGCAGAGAGGCAGCTGGCATGGGAAGAGCTGAGGTTACTTCAGGACATAACTTTGTGTAAAATCAGGCTTTACACATTGTACTACTCATAGGATGACTTGTTTGATGCACAGAGTTAGAGCCACTATAGCACGGAATGCTGTTTCTGTATCACACAGCACTTTCACACAGCAGAGCAGGGAGCATTACCATGATGCACTGCCTAGGCTACTCCATCCTTCTTCTAAAATAAGTAATTCTTTCACATGGAGTACTATACTGCAATAGCTGTTCTTCTTCCAGGCTAGTGCACTGCTACACAAAACTGCTTCAGGTCTCTTCACATACAGATTGAGGAGTCAGCTTGCACTTCCAAATGATTCTGCAGGAGTAAGAACAGAGAGCTTGGAGAGGGACCCAGCTCTCTCAGTCTCTCCTCATAAGAAAGGTGCTCTAGGCCCCTAATCATGATTGTAGCCCACCACTGGACCCCCTTCGGTAATTCCTTATCCTTCTTAAACTGGTTATCCCAGGACTGGACATAGTACTCCAGATGTGGCCTCACCAGGGCAGAGTAGAGGGAGAAGATAAGTTCTCTTGACTTGGTGCTCACACTTTTCCTAGTGCACCCCAGGGTACCATTGGCCTTCTTGGCTACAAGGGCACATTGCTAACTCATGGTCAACCTGTTGACAGCCAGAACTCCCAAGTCCTTCTCTGCAGTGTTTCTTTCCAGCAAGTCCACCCCAACCTGTGCTGGGACCTGCAGTTATTTCTCCTCGGGTGCATGGCCCTACACCCTCTGAGCTCTGTCATCCAGCCAGTTCATGATCCATCTCACCATGCACTCATCCAACCCACACTTCCTGAGCTTACCTATGAGGATGTTGTGAGAAACAGTGTCAAAAGGCTTGCTGAACTCCAGCTAGACAACATCCACTGTTCTTCCCTCATCTACCTAGCTAGTCATGCCATCATAGAAGGCTATCAGGTTGTTCAACCATGATTTCCCTTTGGTGAACCCATGCTGGCTACTCATGATAACCTTATTTTCTTCTGCATGCTTGGAGATGATGTCCAGAATGAGCTGTTTCTCACCTTTCCAGGGATGGAGGTGAGGCTGACTGGCCTGTAGTTTTCTTCTCACCCTTTTTGAAGACTGGAGTGACTTTCCTCCAGTCTTCAGGCACCTCTCCCGTTCTCCAAGATCATTCAAAGTTGATGGAGAGCAGTTTAGCAGTAAAATCTGCCAACTCAGCACTCGTGGGTGCATCCCACTGGATGACTCTTGCTTTCCTGCAGTCAGGGAATTATACAGGAAAACAGGGTGGGAATCAGCTGCTCAGACACTGTTCCTGTACTTACTAGACCTGAAGCTGGTTTTTTTAGTGCAACAAAGTGATGGATGGTGACAAGGATTTCAATGCCCCGGAAGAGCTGTTGAGTCATGAAGGTGGCTCTGAGAAACCTGACAGCAAAAGCAGGCAGATTAGTTGGATTTAATAGCAGCTGTTAATCTCTGAATGGAATAGACCTACTGAGAGTAATATTAAGAAGCAAAAGAAGTCTTAGAAACACTACCTGAACAGCACAGCTCGCCCATCAAGAAGTTTTATTTGAAAAAAAGGTGTGCACCAGTAAACACAGAGCTTGCACCTGCTTACTCGCTACCATCCAGGGAAACAGCCCATTCTAGCCATTCTGTATTAGTGAAGCACATTGTGAGCATGATATCCCTTTGCCAGGATATCAGAAATTGACTATTTACTTAAGAACTTGAGGCAAGAACACCAACTATGAAAAGCATACATCTCCCTAAAGCATTTGCAGAGATATAAATTAATATTAAGGATGATGGTGACTATTTGATGTACGGGGCATAGTTTCAGACAGTCAGGGCCTTGGCTAACTCTCCATGCCCATTCTGATGCTGAAACTAATTACTTCTCCAGCTTTACATTACTCTGGGCCTTAACTCCTGGATAGCATCCCAGTGTGTTAGCAGGCTTTTTTGGCGGTGGATTCCCAGGAATGCGTTTGAGTATCTATTAGAACAGAACTATGTTTAAAGGCAGGAGTTGAACCTTACTTCAGTGGAATCATAATCATTCTCTATATGTTATCTGCACAATGACATAATAGTAACGTGCAGAGCTGTTCAACAACAGTAAAATGCAGAGAAAAATCCATTAATAATAATGACCTGCAAAATGGTCTAGTCCTGAAGAGAAATACAACAGTTCCACTGAAGCTATTCTGGAAGACCCGGAAGGACTGTTTTATGAAACACAAAAATCTGAGTTATTTCATGGATACACAATTAAAAATGTTATCTCTTAGACAAAATAAACTATTTTGATATTTATTTTCCTCTGGAGCAAATAAACTGATGAGAGACTGAAAATTTTTACATCGTATTTGGAAATGTCTGTCTGTGTAGTTTTGGCAGTCGGAGTCCTAGCATGAGTTTGCCATTCTTTACTGAAAGTATTCTGTTTTATAATATTTGCCTGAGCTTTATAGGAGTTGTATTTTGGGCAGGTGTCTGCATTTTCCACTATGGGATAGAAATTCAGCCTCACACTGCCTCTCAGAATGGAAAGGAGTCAAGAGATGCCCTCTGGCTCTTCAACAGGTGATGTTCTTTCATGTACCACAAGAGATGCTAGCATGTAGAGAAGAAAGGGGACAAAACTTCCCATTTAACTCTAGACAGTAGCTTTAATTGCAACAGAGTGAAGACTGTATTTCTTCTCTGAGTCTTTGATGTACAGGTAGTATCTGACAGGTCTACAGACCTGTTTTTCCTCAATCTTTCAACAGACTAAATACCATTATATTTTAATTACACTCTGCACTAAATAGAATGAACTCCACTATTTCCACTCAAATTACGGCAACGTAAAATGAGTGGAAAAGGTGAAAATACCCACAGTATATGTGCCACAGTCTAGAGAACATGGAATGACTGTGAGGAAACTAAGAGACTGACTTGTAATCAACAGACACCTTTTAAGGGGAGATGTTTCCTGTTAGCTCTAAACAATCAAAGAGCATTGAGATTCAAGCAACAATGTCTCCTTTAGAGTGGACCTTTCTAGTTCCATGTTTGTCATTTTATATTTATCATTGCAATTCCCTTGGAATACATTTTAGTCTTCAGAAAAGAAGTATTCTTTTTCTTTGACACCACAGCCTCTCTACTGTGCTGACTAGCGACCTGTGCAGTTGGCTAGTTCTGTTATCACCTGATTACCATAAAGGGACAACTGAACTGGCAGTGGAAATTACACTTCTTTTGGAAGTACTCCTTTGAGTAGCAGTCTTTCATATTATTAATCAGGTTTCTTAAGACTTAGAAGCAGCATTTTAACACATCAAATATATTTAAACTTTTGCAATAAGAAAATGATGAAAGCATCTCCTTGATTTATATAGGTATATATTTTGTGACATAAAAGACAAACAGAAGATAAAAAGGCATAAAATGAATAGAGAAAGGTGGGGCTCACAAGGCCATTGTTAAAGGCTGCAGGAGAAAGCACAGCTGAATATTGACAGTGTTAAGCAGGTCTTTATTACAGTGCAAGAATTTTTCATGGACACAGTTACTGATAATTTATTATATGCTTATATTTTTGCAGTAGTAAGTAAGCAAAAGACAGCACTTTCCCAATGAAAACAGATAGACATTTAAAATAATTTAAGTTATATCACAGAGCTATAAGCAGGAGCCAGAAAAATAAAGCCTTTTCTGCTTGTGACATGAAAAACAACACAGCACAGCAAAATATTGACTGTCACAGGATTTTCAAATACATAAAAGCGCTAGCAGTGTGTGAAGGCTGAATCTGCAATTATAGAATAAAAATATCAGGTTTATTATGGAAAATGTTAGAGATTTTTACTAGTTTCTATAGCCAGGGTGGAGTTGTGTATTTAATCTCATGTATTTGCTCTCATGTGAACCACTTCAAACATTTAAAAATAGACTGTATTAATGGGGCATTATGAGTGGCCACTATCTCCAGCCACTTTGGGCCAAGACCTACCCAGCACAGCTGATGGAGCTCGCCCTCATGGCTGTGAACCTGGGATATCTGCCCAGGCAGAGGGACATGGCTGCTGCTTTCCCATTTGCAGGTTCAACCAGAAGTGAAGCTGAGCACGTGTCCAGTGACACACACACAGAGGACACTGACATGGCTGGTCACTCGCACTGCCACAGAGGAGGTGCTGCTTCTGGTAGCACCCCATGGAGGAATCACACAACCATGATAGCAGACAGCCCCGACAACCCTCCTCGTCTTGCAGAGGCAGAAGAGGGTCACTAGTACAGCACATGCACATTTGCAGATCCCCCAAGTACTGGCATGGCGCTTCTGCTTCAAGCCAGGATCTCCTACTCACTGTCTGGTCTACTTTGGTGGTTTCTCCTGATCTGTCTTTGCATCACAAAGGCTGCTGGTGATTACACATGTCTGTGGAGGACAGAGATACTCTTCCTCCAGGCACACAGGCTGTGATCTGTGGTCTCACTACAGCCACAAGAATCGAGCCTTTCACTTGCCTCACTCAGAATGGTGGCGCCCAGTGGCTGGTTTTGGGAAATGACACTGTTCCCACCCGGTGGATGGAGGTTAAAGATACCCACTTGCTCCAGCTGCTGGTACTGAATCATAGAATTATTTAGGTTGCAAAAGACCTTCGAGATCATTGAGTCTAACCGTAAACCTAACACTGCCAAGCCCACAACTAAACCACTTCTGTGCCACATCTACACATCTTTGAAATATCTCCAGGGAGGTGGTACTCAACCACAACCTCGGGCAGCCTATTCCAATGCTTGATAGCCATTTCTGTGGAGAAATTTTTTCCCTTTGATCTAATGTAAACCTCTTGTGTCATAACTTGAAGCTGTTTCCTCTTATCCTATTGCTTGTTACTTGAGAAAAGAGACTGACACCCACCTCACTGCAACCTCCTTTCTGGCAGTTGTAAGGAGCACCTGAGATTCCCCACTCACTCCAGCAGCCACAGGCCAATGGCAGTCACACCCCCAATCTGATTCCAGCAGCTGGCACCCAGTCCTCTCAGAACAGTCTCCGAACAACTGGCACTGAATCCTTGCAGCACTCTCATGCACAGAGAGTGAGATTACACAAGGAGGTAGTTAAGAAAAGATTTAATAAGGAGTTATGAGAGACACTGGCAATCAGGCACAGGACTGAACCAGAACAGTGTACTGACCAGCCTCTGTTTACACGACTAGCCTCTTTTCTGTCTATTTCTCTTTTCTTCCTCCCCTGCATGTTGTCCCACTAGTTTGCACAGTCCCACTGACTCCCTTCCAACATCCTGGACCTCAGGTCTGCATCCTTATCAGTCGCAAAGTGCCATTTGCCTGCAGTTTCTTGATAGCCATTCAGTTAGTGTGACTGATGAGGCTGGCTTCTTGTCTTTTTCTCCGTTACGACTGGCCTGACAGGTTTCTGTCTCTGTATACTTTATAGCTTCCCCCTTTTCCTTCGTATTCCATTTTACAAGGTTCTTGATGACATAAGTTTACTGGAATAAACATTCCTACTCTCCACATACTCTTACCAGTTAGTGCAACTGGTCCATTTTGGTTCTTTCTGCTGCCCCGCATTTGTCAGTCAGGTTTGTGTTTCTGGTCTTGCTTATGGCTTCCTCCTTTTCTTAAGATCCCCTGCTGTGTTGAAAAAGTCCTTGACCAGACACCTTAAAGGAGCAGACAATCTCCTTCCACCTATCCTTACGATTAGCACAGAATTAAAAAATATAATCACAACTGTGTTAGAAAGGAATACGGAACAGAATATAACAGTAAAAATTAAAAAAAATTCTTTATTTTACAGTTATACAAATAAAAAACAATCCCCGTAGCTGTACTTGAAATAATATTAACAGTGTCAAACATGACAAGCCTGACAGAACACATATCAATATTTTAAACCACAGAAATTGTGTTATATATGCTCAGTAGCAATAGTTCTGTGCAGGAATGAAGCTTTCTGTAAACGCTCTTCTTTTATTTTACCTACATTTAGAACAATTGTGCTTTTCCCTACACAAAGTAACAGTGCTATTAAAAATAAATAATGTGCAATTTCAGAGTTATATCCTGAAATATGCTAATCTAGATCCCCATCTAAATCCTGGACATGTCTCTCCCAGGAAAGTCACTATAAAGAGTGCTCAGCACTTTGCTAGCTTGAACACTAAAAAAAAGGTACTGAACCCACACCTGTTTTTCTTCAAATTGCAGTCAATTAGAGAACAGGTGCTGACCTCAAGAACATGTTGCTTCTGTTTTTTAACAGAAGAATGGTACAGTCTTTATTATACGCCACATTGTGTAAACTAGTCAAGGTTTGAAAGGTTCAGTAGATTTTATATCTGGAGAATGGCTCAGAGCTGTGGGAGAGAAAACAATCTCAAAGCTGAAAACTTCCCAAACAAATTTATTTATCAATTATTTTTATGAAATATGAAAGACTCTCTGCCACAGAAACATTAACATGTACGTTAAGAAACAATTCACAATAAATTTATCAGAATGAAATAAAGTTGTTCAGTGTAAAGCTGCCATACAATTCAAAAAAATATACACTGTCTGCTGTCTTAATATATCTCCCAGCTCTTATTTTTAACATACATTTAGGAACCATAGCTGGCAATTGATATCACTGATGTGAGTACACATTTGAGGAACACTCAACTGATGAGGACTCAGTTGTTCCTCACCAGGGAAAATATCTTTACAATATTAGGGATTTTTCTTCTTTTTATCCTATCTACTTATTAATTATTTATAGTGTTGGATGACGGAAGTGGTAATTATAATAAAGCCTGTTTATCTGATCTGTGCTGTAGGCAGCACAGGAGATGTGAATGTATTAATATATAAACAACAGAAATCATCCAAGGCAGCTATGGAGGCTTGAGTTGTTGACTGCTGCCCAGTGAAGGACCACAAAGAAAAATGTATTCCACTGTAAAGTCCTGATACAGCAGATAAGACTTTGGTGCTATGTCCCAGGTCACCTTTAGGGAAAAAGAGTCACAAAGTGGAAATTCTATGTCTTTTTAATTCAGGACTGGGTCCCTCAACAGAAATGCATCAATAGCCCCATGGCAATATAGAGCCAGAAGGTATAAGAGAAAGGTAGGAAAGGGTGTCTGCAATGAATCCACTGCTACAGCTTCCCAGCAGTGAAAGGGCAAGCAACTAAGGCCACGTAATCCAACAGGAAAAGCTCTGGGCATATCCCATCCCAGGCCACTCTACAGTAACCAGTAACTGGTAGTCAGAAACCACCTCAAAAGTGACAATTTGCAGCACAGCAAACTGCACACCAAGGAGTCCCAGAAGCTTTGGGCTCTACATGGAGACAGATCTTATACAAGAGCAACAGAGTAAAATGACTCCTAGTGCCCACAAAAACCTGTACAGTCAAAAATACAACTGCTACTTTGCCTCAGAGGATGGTTTGAAACCTAATACTCACCACATTACTCTTCAGCTCAGGATAGAGCTGAGGCAGGTGAGACAGGAGATGCTTTAGTGAGGAGCTCTATGCTTTTGCTAGGGAGGCACACCTGGATACCAGTTTGAGAGGAGAGTGCTATGGGAAGGATGAGCATAGATGATGGTAGAGAGCCATGAATCCATGGCTCATGGTGCCAGAACCATGCAGTACTGAAAGTGGAAAGCCTGCAGAAAATAAGATTAAAGTATTTTTGAGAAAGTATGGACAAACTGTTGTCTTGTAAGTAGGTGCTACTGTCACGTCACGTCACGTCACGTCACGTCACGTCACGTCACGTCATCTCTTGTGCCAAACCAAGCTGGAGAAACATTGCCCTGTATCACCCTGTTCTATCAGATTTAGTGATAGAGTAAAAATTTGGACTCCATGGATTGTGTAATAAAGTTAACTTCAATCACAGAGATCAAAGATATACTTTGCAAAATAGGCCCAGGCCAAACTTTTCTTCATCTGCTGACTTCTAAAGGCAAACTTTCTCATCTGTCGCCCTATTTACAACTAATTCTTTTCACTTATTCAGTTAACACAAGTAATGAGCCAATTGGCTGATGTAGTTGCCCAGACACTTCCCGTGACATTTGAGAAGTCATGGCAGTCATGTGAAGTCCCTGGTGACTGAAAAAAGTGAAACATCACACCCTTTTTTAAAAAAAGAGTAGAAAGGAGGACCCTGGAAACTATCAATCTGTCAGTCTCACCTCTGTGCCTGGGAAGATCATGGAACAGATCTTCCTAGAAGCTATGCTAAGGCACATGGAGGACAGGGAGGTGACGAGACAGCCAGCATGGCTTCACCAAGGGCAAGGCCTGCATGACCCACCTTGTGGCCTTCTACAATGGAGTGGACAAAGGAAGGGCTATGGATATTGTCTACCTGGACTTCTGTAAAGCCTTTGACATGGTCCC
Organism: Streptopelia decaocto; assembly: GCF_964273445.1. NCBI lineage: Eukaryota > Metazoa > Chordata > Aves > Columbiformes > Columbidae > Streptopelia > Streptopelia decaocto. The sequence goes on from NC_138657.1 coordinate 41,836,748, forward strand.
TCATAACATTCTCTCTCTAAATTGGAGAGATATGGATTTGATGAGTGGACTGTTTGGTGGATGAAGCACTGGCTCGATGATCGCATCCAGAAGGTAGTGGCCAATGCCTCAATGTCTGGATATACAGTGGTGACAAGTGGTGACCCTCATGGGTCCATACGGGGCCCAGTACTGTTTAATACCTTCACCAGTGACAGACAGTGGGATTGAGTGCACCCTCAGCAAGTTTGTGGATGACACCAACCTGAGTGGTGCAGTTGACACAACTGAGGGACAGGATGCCATCCAGAGGGACCTGGACAAGCTCAAGAAGTGGGTCCATGTGAATCTCATGAGGTTCAACAGGAACAAGCGCAAGGTCTTGCACCTGTGTTGGGGCAACCCCCAGTATCAATACAGGCTGGAGATGAAGGAATTGAGTGCAGCCCTACAGAAAAGGACGTGGGTGTACTGGTGGATATAAGATTGGACAGGAGCATGCAATGTGCGCATGCAGCCCAGAAGGCCAGCCGTATCTTCGCCTGCATCAAAAAGAGCATGGCCAGCAGGTGGAGGGAGGTGATTCTGCTCCTCTGCTCTGCTCTGGTGAGACCCCACCTGGAGTCCTGAATCCAGCTCTGGAGCCCTTAGCACAGGAAATACATGGATCTGTTGGAGAGGGTCCAGAGGAGGGCCACAAAAATGATGAGAGGGCTGAACAGCTTTGCTGTGAGGACAGGCTGAGAGAGTTCGGGTTGCTCAGCCTGGAGAAGAGAAGGCTTTGGGGAGACCTTGTTGCAGCCTTTCAGTAGTTAAAAGGGGCCTATAAGAAAGATAGGGACAGATTTTTTAGCAGGCCCTGTTGCAACAGGACAAGGAGTAATGGCTTTAAGCTAAAGGAGACATGAGAAAGACATGAGAAAGAAATTTTTTACAATGAGGGTGGTAAAACACTGGCACAGGCTGCCTGGAGAGGTGGTAGATGCCCCATCCCTGGAAACATTCAATGGCTTGCTGGACGAGGCTCTGAGCAACTTGATACAGTGGAAGATGTCCCTGCTCATTGCAGGGGGCTTGGACTAGATGACATCTGAAGGTCACTTTCAACCGAAACTATTCTATGATTCTATGATTATTTTTTTCACTACCACAGGAGTGTCTGTATCTGCATTTCTCTCAGAGATATCATCAGCTGATGTATTAAAACTTCCCTGACATTAAAAGCTTCACCTTTCAGTTAATATTTTAGTCTACTTGAATTCCTTTTTTGTTCATGGCCTGACAGTAGAGTGAGGAAAAGACACTTCCAGAAGAAAAGTTAAAGCTAAACAGATGCTTCTCTGAGCTTCCATGAGACTGGCACCTGTGAATTCTTCATCGCAACAGAAATTCTGTCAATGTAAATGAAATATGTTTTAAAAAATCAACAGCAGCAAAACCCTGACACAAAAAACCAAAAATATGCCCACCTTTCATCAAGGAAAATAACCTTGTCTTAGACTGCAAGTTTACACAGTGTACAAACAACACTCTCTGGCTTATCAACAACAAATTAAACACATGCCAGTCTGTATTGCTGTTTAGTTCCTAGTGACGCCTTGTCTTCAAGTGGTGATCATGTTAGGACCATATCCCACACCTTAATATATAGCCAGAGTAAACTCTCCTGGGTAGAAGAGATTGGTGAATAAGGAAAGATGCTACTGTGTCATAGATATAGCAGAATGACTTTCTATTTCCTATCAGCTTTTGGCAAAACTGTCTGCAAGGTAGTGATCTAGCTACTAAATTTGCATAATCATAGAATCACAGAATCATTCTGGTTGGAAGAGACCCTCAAGATCATTGAGTTCAATCATAACCTAACTCTAGCAATAAACCATCTCCTGCAGAACTTTGTCTATGCATCTTTTAAACACTTCCAGGGATGGTGACTCAACCACTCCTATAGGCAGTCTATTCCACTGCTTCATAACACTCTCTACGAAGAATTTTTTCCTAATATCCAATCTAAACCTCCCCTGGTGCAGCTTGAGGCCATTTCCTCTTGTCATAATCACAGACATCTAGTTAGGCATAATGAAATACATGTCAACTTAGAGGAAAAACGGCTAATAAATGGCACTTTTAACTAGTAAATATTTGTGAGTGCTTTGCTACTTATGAAATTGGTTCAAGGTAGTTCAAAATATAATAGATATATCTAATATCATATTTGGAGATGATGACCTAACCTAGAGCTGAAAACATAACAAGAAAATAGCCATGCATTGTATCTGCATGTCTCCTTCTAAGCCTAGACTGACATGGAAATAGTGGAACCACGGTATTCTTCATTTACCTGCTCCATTAGTGCTACAACATATCATATGCAGATAGGTTTTGTATCTTAGAATATGCTGTACTGTAATTCCACCTTCTCCTACCCTCCTGTAATTTCTTATTCTCTTTTTTGAAAGAAGAGAGTGAAAGAATTCTTCGTTTTGTGGATAAACAAGAGCGATGCTCAGAAAAGTCACTGTGAGATAATGCAGCTCTGTTATTCAGTTGATTACACATAAGACCATCAAGCTGATACAAAAGAGGTATATTAGAGAAAGATATCCAACACCATTAAAAAATTGTTTTAAAAGAACTGTTTGATGTACAGTGTCACAATTTTCTATTTAATTGGTTAGCTTTTTTTCTTTAGATGTGTTCCAATGTCACCTGAGTTCCTTTAGCTTTTGTGTTTTCTTTTTAAACAGGAATAAAAATTGTGTACATATATATGCTTGAGTGTATGAAATAATTTTACTCCTGCAAATTTTTCTGAAGAGTAAAATTCTATATGCAGTCAGTAAAGAGGCTTTGCTTTGAGATGCTTAACTCAAAAATTTAAATAACATACAGAATATGTTCTCTTCAGCAGCAGAGAAACATCATACTAAATCTAAACTATTTCTCCAAGGAAAAGAAAAAATGTGTGTAAAAGTAACCTTTGGTACAAAAAATAAGGGGACCTTCTCATATGTCTTCAAATCTGAACACAACAGAAAAACGTGTCTTTAAAAGTGGATCGAAATGACCGCTGAGTGGTTCCATTTAGTGGGTATTGACAGTGGTAGCTGGAAAAACAATTGGGATGGTAATGGTTGTGTGACAGCAAGATACAACACAATAACAATTGATAAAATATTTGATGTTTCCCTCCACCCTCCCACCCTTATGAATTTTTTTCCTAAGACAATTCAGTAAGATACATACTTTCAATTACTCATAACATCCTCAAAATCCTTTAAGGGCTCCCATACTTAAAAGCAACAGAACCCAACCAACAGCAATAAGAAAAACAGCAACAAAAGCTGAAGTTATTGTACAAGATCAGAAAAGTCCTCTGACTGAAGGCATTTACTGATTTGTTTGATCTTGCAGGCTTCACTTTCTCTACCCAATTCTGATAATGATTCAAATAATGATCTTTTTCTGCCAAGATCTGGTTTATTTGCTCAAGAAAATACTCCATCCATTGAGGATTTCTTCTGTGGGCTGTCTGACCACAGTGCAAGTCAGCAGTGATCAGGCTATATTTTTCTTCTTTAATTCATGATGACTGTGTCACTGAAACCTGAGTATACACTACTGAGTATACATTCAAGCTCTGTTCTTAGTGAAAGTGGCACTTAACTTGAACCCTTGCAGTCAAGATAGCTTAGTTATATAGCACTTTACAGGTATAATAGCTGGTTACGTACTTCTGATGAAATTAATTTTTTCCAATGGCTTAGTGGATATTGAAACATATCCTCACAGGGATTGCGTTGCCATTCCACAACACCTTTATGATGAAGTGTGTATTCTGTTCTTCTTCTTTTTTCACGTATGCTTTATTGCTGTACACATTTCCCTGTTGTTAATTTAAGTGCTCCTCTGTTATGTAATACATACAATGTTTTAAACTCTAATGGCATCCTGTGAGGACTGGCATTAGAAAAGTACCGATACTTCAGATCATCATAATAATGATACTTTACTGGTTTTCCATGTAAATCCTTTGGGAATGGCCAAAATCCGTATAGGTGAATTTCGTCACAAAACCTGGTGGCAAGCGTATACATGAGCAGACCAGTGCTGGGTCGTTTAATGTGGACCTTGTTTGTCAGCCAATAGCTGCAAAGAAGGAAAAAGTACATTAGGAAACCCTCATACAACTTCATGTGAATAAATCCTGCAAACTTATTTGATCTATTATGCATTCATTTTACATTATAGAAACAAAAATGTTTTCTTCTTCTCTCTAAGCTGAGATCATAAAAGATTACACTGTTGTGTCATCGTGGGACAGTTTTCCTGAGCCAGTAACATGTCTGGTTATGGGTTTAGAAGCAGCAGAGAGTTTTCAAATATGTAAATAGTGGGCAGGTGCAGAAGGAACATGCAAACTGAACTGGATTCCAACACATAGCTCTCATTGGTACCTTCAAAATCTGCCACCAACATTGTTTTCCATCCTCAGTTTTTAAAAGCTAAACTTAATCAAGCTAGTGCCAGCCTATTACTGGTAAAACACTTCTCCCAAGCCTGATTCAATGTAAAGTTTGTTAGTACTTCATAGAAATAAAAAAGGGTATTTAGAAACTTAGACATGGTTATTCTACTGGTTGAGATAAATAGCAGCTATGCACAGAGTTGTACTGGTCAAACTGTGGGAATGAGTGGCTGCAAATAAGGGAGGTAAGCAAGTTGTTAAACAGCTTTACTACACAAACCTGGATCATTGCTTTGTATTATTATATTATCTGTTAGTTATAGGCTGTGAATTGTTTCTACCATAGCCTAGACAGGGGATCAAGGGACACAAGCTTCATCAAAACAGAGTTAGCTTTGTGTTAAATAGGCTTACACTAAGGTTGGAACTCTGAGTATACAACCAGACTGCTTTAAAGGCATTTAGCAGTGTAGCAGGAAAAACATTCCACCCACCGCTATCAGACAGGATTACAAAAATATGTCTTTATTTAAAGCTAAAAGTGTCTTAAAAGCATCAGATGCTGCACAATATTAAAAGCAACCACCTCATTGAAACTGTCCTTTTCAATTCCACTCTTTGCCAAAAGCATAGGGCCTAAAGGGTGATGTCTTTGAATCACAGATACATACGCACGTGAAAGATAATTTTTTTTTTTTTCTTAACTGTACTTTCAAAAATGAAACTCATTTTTGAAAGCTGAAGGACTCTGCAAACAGAAAGCAGTTCTAGGCTGAGTGATTGCTTCTCCATAGCCAACAGAGGCAATGACTCAGAATTTTGTTTGGCTGTAAAAAAAAAGGATGGTAAAAAGCATATTTAAGAAGCAAATGCAATGGAGAATGGCTACATGTACAAAAGACAAATGTATTGCATATAATTTTTTCATTGTTTTCATGAACCTGGATTTTTGGACAGAGGTTTCTGAGATAAGACACTAAGTAGTTTGCTTCCTACCCTGAGAATCTGCAACTTCTTAAACAAAACAAGCCAAAGGAGAGACTTCAAATCTAGAAGATTTTTTAAAAATGTTTGCTTACAGAAAAGTTATGGAAGACACTAATCTGACATCTTTTGGCACTTCATATCACAGATACAGTGAAACAGATTAAAAGGGAAAGCTAATTATTTAATTTTTGTAGAAACTGGTATTTGTCTCTTCAGAAGTCAGTACTCACTCTAATCACATGCCATCAGCAATCTACATGAGTGTCTCTAGCCAAACAGCAACCAAATCTGACGCATCTGGTACTATAGGGCACAACTGCTATCATGCCAGCTGAATCTCACCCTTCCATGAATAGGATGATCATGGCAGAGAATGAAATTAATAGTAAACAGGTGGATCTAAGTATTTGAAAAGGACACTACATCTTCTTAGGAGTTTCTGTACAGGAATAAAGATGTGATGAGGAATAAGATATAATAAAGAGCCTCTCACAATTTCAGAATATAAAATAAAATATTTTCTTCTGCTTGTCATATTCAGATATCTCACAAAAAGCAAGTTTATCTGTTTGGTTTCTCTTAAAAATGAAAAATATATCCAAACTCTGTACACAAAATATGGTACTTTGCAACTTGTGATCAAGTCTACTTCAAATGAAAAAAACATAAGTAATGCAATGAATGAAACAGTTAGAGGCATTCAGCAAACTAGTCTGAAGATTCCTATAGATCATTTGATATCCGCAAATCTCTGGCTCCCAACCTTTGCTTGAATTCATAAAAGTGGTTGTGTGGTGTTAGTAGCCTTTGTGATTTTGGTCATGAAATATATGTGTCATCACCTTAGTCAGTCAAGTAGCTACTCTAATATGAAACTTAGTTAAGGCTGACTTTAGAGATTCATTGATGCAGTAAATGTTTTAAATAATAAGCATTTTTGCACCTTCTTTCAGTTTCTGGAGTCTTGTTATATCTTCACTTTTAAGCCTAAAGATACCCTTCTTAACTATTTATCTGGCATGCAATATGAGGGAAGCAACTTATCAGACATACAAAAGATATTATATTTTTTCTCATAACCAATATTTAGATCTTCACCCATGACCTAACACTGCTAAGTCCAACTCTAAATCATGTCCCTGAGAACCACATCTATGCGGCTTTTAAACACCTCCAGCGATGGTGACTCAACCACTTCCATGAGCAGCCTGTTCCAATGCCTGACAACCCATTCAGTGAAGTCTTTCCTAATATCCAATCTAAACCTCCACTAGCACAACTTGAGGCTACTTCCTGTTGTCCTATCACTTGCTACTTGGGAAAAGAGACCAACATCCTCCCTGCTACAACCTCCATTTAAGTAGTTGTAAAAAGTGATAGGGACTCCCCTCAGCCTCTGTTTTTCCAGACTATTTTTTCTCCTACATCCACTAGAAGGCAGAGATTCTCCTTTGCCCTCCTTTTGTTGCTCATGTACTTTTTTGTTGCCTTTTACAGCAGTAGTCAGATTCAGCTCTATTTGGGCCTTCGTCCTTCTACTTTTCTTCCTGCATAACTTCACAGCATCCTTGTATTCCTCTTGAACCTGCCCCTTCTTCCAAAGGTTATAAATTCTCCTTTTATACCTGAATTCTAGCCAAAGCTCTCTATTGAGCCAGGTCTTCTTCCCTGCTGGCTCATCTTTCAGCACATGTGGACAGCCTGCCCCTGTGCCTCTAAGATTTCCTTCTTGAAGAGTTACCAGTCTTCCTGGACTCCTTTGTCCTTCAGGACTCTGTCAACCAGTGTGTAAAGAAGTCCAATGGGGATTTAATTACTACTTTAATACAAGCACTGTAGCATAAAAAATATGGACACAGTGGAGTTATTCAGCGGTAGGTCTAAAACAAACAGATAAAAGTGGAATTCATTGCAACAGAATGTTTTGGATGTCTACGACCAACTGACTAAACAGATACAAATTGTTAAAGTTCACAAACACAGTGGTGCAGATGAAGTTCCTTCTCAAGGTTTTGCCCAGCTGTTACCATGGCAGCACACATCACAGGGTAAACGCTTGACCTTCTGTCTGTTTCTAACTTTCCTCCTAAGCCTCTGTGTTGGCCCCTGGCACTGCTAAGACCACAGGCTAGAGAGTGTAATAGCCACTTTCATGTTCTTGAACCCAGTGTCTGCTTTGTCTAGAAAGTGTTAGCTAAAATAACTTCCTCAAACTTAATAAAGCCTTTGCTGGTGCTTTCATGTTTTCAGTGGGGTTAATCACAACAACTATATGGACAACCATTCAACTGACCCTCTTAATTTTTGTGAATATGTTAATTAAAAATGCATTATTTGTCCTCTTCTTAATGACATATGCCATGGGCAGGGGGCTGCACACAAGTGATCTAGAATGTGAAAGAATTAAAGTGTGAACAATAACACCAAGAGTGTGACAGCCAGCACAGAAACACTGATGAGTGTATTCTAAGATCTACTTTACAGTTTTCAATGTACAATATTTTGAAATAGGATACAAAAAACCCCAGTTCATTAAAAGGAACAATGCACTTTGTGAAGAGCTGAAACGGCACAAAATTCTAATTTGCTTTTCGGCAAACTTACTTCACTACTTTAATGTTAATAGTTGTTTTTTTGTTTGGGGTTTTTTCCTTTACCCATTCATCTAATGCTGTCAAGTAAATACAAAGCATATTTCAAGGACCACCTGAGTAGTTTCACTCTGCCTAGAAATCTTCCTTGGCAAGAGAAGAAAAAGACCAGTGGTATCAACAGTGAACACAGTCATGTTATATTTCTTATATTGCCATAGCTCAACAAGAGCATGGCCAGCAGGCTGCCATTCAGTGCCAATGTCATTGCAGAGAATTTTAATGACTCTGAGCACAGTCTTCACTGCCTATGGGAAAATAATTAAGACTATATTAAAGCTCACCTTTACCTGTCTTCAAATAAAATAATTCAGCTTCCCTGGTGTAGGAGACTATTCTGCTAGATGTCCAAAATTCTAAATTTTGAAAAATCCAAGCTGATTCCCATAAAAACTTATGCCTGTATACAAAACTGCTTGTACAAAATGTGTTTCAACTGATGCCAGATCACTGTCTTCACTTAGCCATGACACTTTGGTAAATGCTCTTTCATTTTCGACACTTTGGTAAATGCTCTTTCATTTTCACGCTATTATGAGGTACACTGTATCTGTGAAATTGGTTAATGCCTATGTGCCCATATGGATAAAGCCATTCAAAACTCAGTAGAGTGAGTAGATTGGTGACTCTTTGTCAAAAAATAACAACTTTCATAAATACGCTATAAAATGTCAAAATTCCTTGTTTTAAGGTGAGCCTCACTTGGTTTATTACAGTAGCACATAGTAAACCCCCACAGAACTGACTTGAAGCAACAGGAGCGACAAATCTTACAGAAAAAAAAAAAAAATTAAAATTAACACAAATTTAAGCAATAAACAAAGCACATTTATGGCTGTCCAAGACCACACAATCTGGTTAATTTTGCATTAATCTGCAGAAACAGTTGGAATACTTAACTATGCATATTTTTAAAAAGCAATTTAAATTATCTTGAAAAAGACTGTATGTGGGAAAGTTAACAACGATTTAACAGCTAGTTCACCGATGAAAATAGTTGCCATCAGTGTAAATAGTAATAATGTACTAACCTTTTCTAGAAGGTCCATAATGAACCAGACCGTAAAGTAATATCTTACATTAAATTTCAATCTTTAGGCTAAATGAAAGCCACAGGCGTGCAGATGCTAGCCTAGGCCTATGTATCTTTTCTTTCGCAAGTTACACATAGCACTAAAAGGAAATGTCTCCAAGTGCTTCTGTGAAAGGAGAACTGATGCAGCTTCCAAAACACTAAAACATGTCAAGTTAAGAATGTATGTATTTTTTTCAAAAAAGACAGTCATGGTGTGATTGAGGGTTATTTGATTCCATTCCCTGAGCAATATACTAATGATCACACTGTCTACACATTTCTCAGGTTTTAAGCTTTGGTCCTTTCAACATTTCCTTAGTAGCTTCCAAAAGCCAAGGTCACTTTTGTTATTTATTTTTGGTAGAAGAGCTTTTTTCCTGATTATCATTTGTCTTCTAGACAAGCTATTGACTGTCATGTATGATTAGCCACAAAATATTTTTTCAGTGGTGAGGGAAGGGGCATCTTCTCTTACTTTATTTTCATGGTTTTCTCACAATGCAAGTAACATTCATAACAACCTTTTGTTGACATCTGTGGGATACTTTAGTCTTCAGGCTGTGTTTAAATGCTCAGCATTTTCAAGGGAAAAACCTGAATGGAGCTCTTCACAGCTCCTTTTCACCTTCTCCTTTCTGAAAGCGTTCAAGCTTCTGGGAAATCACTTAGATCACTTATTATTGTGACTTTTAAGCCACAGAAATGACTCACTGCCTTAGAGCTCTATGTGCCACTTGTTACTTCTGTGAAAAGTCACAATCTCTATACCAGCCCACCAGTCAGTATTCCCTACTGCTCCAATAAGCATGCTGAGTTTGCCCAGACTGTTGTTTTTCTCCCTCTCTCAAAACACCTTGGAAACACTGATCTGCGGCTTAGGCAGTTAGAAATATTTTTTTGCCATACATCACACTAGAGGAGAGAACGGGAGAGTAGAGACTACTTACTTATGTAGCTAGTTAAAATCACAAAGAATATCCATAAATATATTTTTTTAAGTAGTAGGTGCAGAAACTTTGACAGTAAACATGGTTAGTCCTGTGTTGCATAGCATAGATCCCCAGGGGTCAGCATTAGGTACAGCCCTATTCAACCTGTTCATCAATGACCTGGATGAAGAGACTGAGTGCACCCTCAGGCAGTTTGCTGATGATACCAAACTGGGAGGAAGGGCTGACACACCAGAAGGCTGTGCTGCCATTCAGTGAGACCTGGGCAGGCTGGAGGACTGGACAGAGAAAAACCTGATGAACTCTAACAAAGGCAAGTGTAGGGCCATGCACCTGGGGAGAAATAACTGCAGGCACCAGTACAGGTTAGGGGTGGACCTGCTGGAAAGCAGCATTATGGAGAAGGACCTGGGAGTTCTGGTTGACAACAGGTTGACCATGAGTCAGCAATGTGCCCTTGTGGTCAAGAAGGCCAATGGTACCCTGGGGTGCATCAGGAAAAGTGTGACCATCAGGTCAAGGGAGATTATCATCCCCCTCTACTCTGCCCTGGTGAGGCCACATCTGGAGTACTGTGCACAGTTCTGGGCTTCCCAGTTGAAGAAGAACAAGGAATTGCTGGAGGTAGTCCAGTGGTGGGCTACAAAGGTGATTGGGGTCTGGAGCGTCTTTCTTATGAGGAGAGACTGAGAGAGCTGGGTCTGTTCAGCCTGAAGAATAGAAGGTTGAGAGGGGGTCTTAACACTCAAGGGAGTGTTTCAAGAAGATGGGACAAGACTCTTTTCAGTGCTACCCAGCGATCAGATGAGGAGCAATGGGCACAGACTGAAGCACAGGATGTTCCACCTGAATATGAGGCAAAACTTTAGTCTGAGGGTATGACAGAGCATTGGAACAGGCAGCCCAGAGAGGTTGTGGAGTCTCCTTCCCTGGAGAGATTCAAAACCCACCTGGATGCATTCTGCGCAATCTACTCTGGGTGATTCTGCAGGTGGGGTGGACTAGATGATCTCCAGAGGTCCCTTCCAATCCCAACCATTCTGTGATTCTGTGACTTAAACACCTATCCTTGCTTCAGAGTCATGGAAGTCATCAGCTGAAATGCATTCTAGCATAGTACATGGCTCTGCTGAAAAGCACTGCTCCCTCAAGTCATGCACAAAACCATTCCTAAGAGTGACACATATGTTAATTTTAAAAGAAGTCAGTTATAAATAGTTAGAGATCACAGGTGCACTAGACGTATATACAGGTACCTAGCAAATGTGCAGTCAAATGGACATAGAGTACATTTCACAGACTAAGAAAGCTAATAGAGAAAAGCTAATAGAGAAAAGGTTACTGGGAAAAGGTTTTCCTTTATGGCAAATCAGTTCCTTTCTGAGGTCTGGTGGAAAGAGATATATCTGTGAGTCAGGTGTTCCATGTCTACCTTATTTCTTTGACATACTTAAACAATAACATATTCCTGCAATGAAGATAATGGTGCAAAATACAGAATTCTATGAATCACAGAACCATTTGGGTTGGGAGGGACCTTTAAACCTCATCTAGTACAACTGCCTCTGCCATGGGTAGGGGCATCTTCCACTAGATCAGGTTGCTCAAAGACCCATCCACCCTGACCCTGAACACTTCCAGGCATGGGGCATCCACAGCTTCTCTGGGCAACCTGTTCCAGTGTCTCACCATCATAATAAAACATTTCTTCCTTTTGTCTAATCTAAACGCTCCCTCATTCAGTTCTGGTAAAAGGTCTCCATCTTTTTTATAAGCCCCCTTTAAGTACTGAAAAACTGCAATAAGGTCTTCCCAGTGCCTTCTCTTCTCCAGGCTGAACAAACCCAGCTCTCTGTCTTTCTTCACAGCAGAGATTTTCCAGGTTTGCCTTCCTCTGGATGTGCTCCAACAAGTCTTTCTTGCACTGGTTAACTCCAGGGCAGGATGCAGGACTCCAGGTGGAGTCTCACAAGAGTTGTGTAGAGGGCAAGAATCACCTCTCCTGCCTTGCTGGCCATGGTTCTTTCTGTGCAGCTTAGGATATGACTGGCTTTCTGGGCTTCAGGCATAAATTGCCAACTCATATACAAAGATATGAAGATATGTTAATGTTTCCTTCAGGTTAACAAATTCTGACCTGCTCAAATAAACCTTTTTTTCTTTTTCCTTTTTCCAATTTCTGGCCATAAACTAGAACCTACCACTGATAAATAATAGAACTGCGTCAATTTATTTTTGTTTTATGCCATCCTGTCATTATAAATGAATGCACTACCTTCACACTTAAAATATAAAAGTCCGTGTGTCAGTCTGTGAGTTCAAATCAATCTATTTTTGATTAATATAGACAGAACCTGCATCAAGTACATTATTTTGTATTACACATGGGTTATAAGCTGCAGCATTAATGGGCTTTTTTTACCCTTAACTTCCAACGAAGACTACCTTTTAATATATTTTATTCTTGCCCCATGGAACTCCTTAACACATGCATATATTAAGTGCTAAGATAAAACCTTAAAAAAATTACAGAGAACACTTGAACAGAGTGACCCTTAGGTGTAAAATTCATGATCAAAAAGCATCTATGAGAATTTATGAGGATTTGAAATGGAAGGTGTGAGATGTGTTTATACGGTTCATAAACAGCCAAATGTAAGAAAATACAAAATAAATGTCTGTAGCAAGGCAGAGTAGCACTGATGAGAGAAAACAGCACAAAAGCAAAAGCACCTGATTAACTATGAAAAAAAACAGAACCGACAAGTTGAATAACAAACCCAAGCAACTATTTGCCATAATTTGATAGTCCTCCTTTTTCCCTTGTTTCATTCTTTCTGTGTGAATTCACAGAAGAGAAACTATTTTCCTACGTCTAGAGCTAAAAAGCACAGCTACAAACTGACTGAGGGATGTTCCCATTAAAAACTTTTCTGTGACTTGTCAATGTACTAATTTAGCAAGCTTTTTCTTTCTTCTCAGCTTTCTTCCTGCTCCACATGCTAGCGCTGCAAAGGTCAGGTTAGAGCAAAAGGTGTAATCTCATTTATATGGAAGTTCATAGGTTTATTGTGATTTGTTTCAGTAGGGCTTGGGTTTCATCCACATAATTTAACAGCAATATTTCTTCATTACACCTTTTCATTAATGCTATTCTCTCTGTTACACAAGTATCTCCCAATTTCCTACAACACATTTGGAAAGAAATACCTGGTTGGAACGTCATAAACAATCTAGAAGACAGTTCAGCTGAGTCCCTTCTATGATCTGCAGGTTTTTGTGAAAGTCCAAGCTTTCACTACTTGGCTGTCTTTTATGACCACGGAGGAAGGTGCAAAGCATGCAGGAAATATTTTCTGAGTTTGTTGACTGGAAGGATGCTCCTAGCATACAGTTTTACAGAGCTACATAACAGCTAGTGATAATAGCAACAGTCCTCTGTCACTCATCATTGGAGACAGCAAGACATTCAGAGAATTTGAGTTAATGCTAACGCTCATGACCAGCGAATATGCTAAGCATAATTGGAGAAAGGTGCTGTGCTGCTTTGCTTATGCAGTTGTGCTAATGGGTTTCAATTAGAGCATGTCTCTGCTATTCCAGATGAACACACTTCTTCTGACCAGTGACTTCAAGTAGTGCTGAGCAGCACAGTTTTCCTTTGTGATTAGACATACACTAGGGAATATGTAAACACCTCTAAACCCCTTTTAATGGGTTATCAAGTCAGACTTCTAAACAAATCTTTAGAGACTAAAGATTAGAGCACCACTATGTCTCCATTCCCCAATCAACAGTTCAATACAAGCAAATAATGCTTACAGAAGTTAAGCATACTGACAGTGCCAACGGAATACTTTGGCAGGAAAAACAGGTGTTGGATTACTATTCTGGAAAAGCACAATCGGCCCAGTCCTAACAAAACAGTTATAAAATTAAGAAAAAGAAAGCAAATTTATTTTAAGAAAATGGTGCTGACAATGCAGGTATGTTGAAGAGGGAGTAAATTGCTTTTTTTCCTCTCATATATATTGTAAATATTACTCATTTCCTTCTCTAAAAAGAGCATTGGCATAAGCTTGGGTTAAACAGAAGTGATGAAGCAAAGGGCTGCATGGAAAGAAGAGAAAAATCATAATTAGATTGGAGATGGCACAAAAATATTTTGTTGTAGAGAAGGATCTGCCTTTGCATTCACAACTAATTTTCTATTCAGTAAAAACAAGACTACCTACCAAACTCTTTCACACAGAGAAACATACATAGAGGTAGTGGAAGTAAGGCAAAACAGAGCATCAAATCATGGAAAAGTGCCAGACAAAAGAAGTCTGTAGTGTATAGAAAAAAATACATTTCCTAACAGCAAAATGAGAAGGCAGTCTTAAAAGACAGGTATTTTACTTCACTGAGATTTTCAAGTTTTTAGGACACTTATAGCCTAAGCTTATATTTTGATTGACAATTACACTGTCTCTGTTTCTGAAGCAGAACTCCCTCCTCCACTAAAGGAAAAGCTCTGCCTTGAGTGGTCACCACTGCTGAAAAACCTTCCTTTCCTTTTACTGCCTTACTGTTACTTACTCTTATGCTAAAAGTCATAGCATACTCCAGTGGCTTTACTAAGTTACCACCTGTCCTGTCCCACTTGGTGGGGTGATAGAGGAGTTAACTTTTGGATACTCTGTGCGGTAGCCTGGACTAACAATAGTTACTCAAGATGTTCAATTAAATACCAAATTTACTAAAAAACTCAGTGGGATTACAGTGAACAGTGGCTTGGCAAAAGTTTGTAACTAAATCATAAAACTTAGCAAGACTTCAACAAGAAAACTCAAAATGATATTACACTTAAGTGCCTAGAATAAAGCTAGAAGAAGAAAAAGGAAGAGAAAAGAGAGATAGATTAAGATATCAGAAGAAAGGTAAGATTTCACCACTCTGAGATCAGTTGTTCCAGCAAAGAATCTCAGGGGCATTGTGGTGCTATGAGTCCTCAAACTGACAGTACAATCAATCACTCCGCTGCCTCCCACTCTCCACCAGTGTCCCTAGTGAGAAAGTTTTATAACCGTGTCCATTGCCTTGCGAGATAGAAGAGAGCGTCTCATCTCCTCCCTCTGCTCACTCTTCATGCTAGTTAAGAAAATTGTTCCAGAAGTGAGTCAGTGGTTTTGGTGGTCCCAAAAGTGTCTAGAAGTGAGTAGTTTTGTCTGCTAGGGGTAACTGGTCACTTGTGATTTCTCCTAGCGGTTGACTGTCCGCTAGATTACCCCTCCCCATTATCCATGCATGAAGCCTGAGGCCTTGGTAGACCTCAAGGAAGAAACACTGTTAATTGCCTTTATCTCAAAAATTTATGCCTTTGTTTTGCAGAGGCCTTGAGGAAAAAGAGTTTCTGCCTTCACAGCACTTACCTATTTCCAAAGTTGCAAAAAACAGCTGTTTAATGCATAACATATAACATTAATAACTCCTTTGTTTTGCAAAGGATAGTGGGTCTCTTGAAGGCTGTCACACCACCAGCCATGTAATTAGCAGAAATTTAAAGCAAGATCTTCAGTCTGAACTCAAGCTACTCAACTTAAAAGTCATCCCTGTTATAGAAATGGAGCGTGTTTACACATTGGCACATTTCCCACGTATTTTGTACAGGAATCTTGCTTCGTGTATTACAAACAAGTTTAGAGAAATTGAAAACAAAAAGAGCAAGACAGACTTCCTCTTCTCTTTCATCTCTGTTTCAGAGGATGATCATCAAAACAAAATAGCAACAGTGGCGTAGCAATCTCATGAGTTAAAACGAGAAGATTTCAGGAAAATTTTGCACTCCACGACAGCCTTTCTGCATTACCCTTTCCGGTGAGATGCCTAGTGTTCGCTAAATGGATTCAGCAGGAAAAGGACAGATGTTTGCTGCCACCAACATCAGAGAGCTGAGATTTCCAAATGCATGAGCCAAATCTTTGTCTACCCATATGCTCTCAAACCCATCCTTCTCGCTCCCAGAATTCATTCAATTCTCCTTCTGACTCCACAGCTGGCTAGCATCATCTCTACGCATCTGCTCCCACTGTGAAATGTCCCTGGGGTCTCAGAGAAAACCACAAACTACAATGAATCAGTTTCCCTGTGAAAACCCATGACAAACCCCTCGCAGGCAGCAGAAATCCAAATTGCCGTCAGTGGTCTACAGGTCAAGCCGTGTGTTTTATTTCCAGTGACAACTTAGAGCAATCCCTATAGCTGGCCACGCTGCACCTTCTCCTCCACTGCATGGCCCACAACTATGCTTGTGAGGTTTCCTGCAGCCATGCAGCTTCCTAGCTGGTCACTGTTCACTGAGAGGACAACACACTTTGGCATTGAAGGAGGGGTTCCCTCCTTGATCCTGTTTTTATTGGCCCTCAAGGTTTCACTTCGGGGATTTTAAAATGACTGCTAGCTCTGCAAAGGAAGATAAAAAGAAACAATGAAACTATTTTCTGAAAGCTGCTTGTCATTCAGAGCTATGTTGCTCTGTTGCATCTTCTATATATATCTATATATCTTCTCTGTCCCTTACAGGTTAAAGGTGAGAAAGGCCTTATCTGGGAAGTTCATGCCAAACATGTATCTTTCAAACAGTTTGCAAAGCCCACAGAGGGTTTTTACAGTCTGGAAGATAAGAAGATACTGCCCTCTTAGCCTTTCTGTATGTTTCATCTGAAGCTGAAGATTTTGATGTAAGCATAAGCTGTGCCACCTGTTGGTTTCAGTATGACTCTGATAAACGCACTACTTCCTCTTTGCCAACACTTCCGGTGAATGTGGCCACATTCATACTGAAATAGAAAAAATAAAAATAAAAATCCCCTCATGAGCCTCCAAAATGTTCTGAAACCAGCAGTTGCACTTTTTCTCGGTAGGCAATATTTACAGCTCTTCTTTGCTTGCAAGTTGTAAGAAAATGGTTACTCATTCTGGTTTGAAATTCCCCTGTATCCCACTGCTTACCAACAAAGTACAACTAAGTTTAAAATGAAAAGCAAGTTCTAGCAATAACTTTCTCTAGGTCAACTTTCTTTGACTACTTCACTAAATATATGCTTAAAAAATGCAAATATGACTCTTGTGCTCACCAAATACAGAACTGAAAATGTAAATAAGTTGTCTCCACAGTGCCCAGGAGGTATATCAACTCTTATAGCAATATAGAAATATTGTTTTAAAAAAAATGTGTTGGTTTTTGTGTTTGTTGTTTTTTTGTTTTGTTTTGTTTTGTTTTTTACAATTCAGAAGGAGCAGCTATTTCCTAATTTTTCATGTGGCCCATTAATACACTTGTCAAAGACTGAAAGACAAATCTCAAAAGAGGACTTCAATATAGCAACCTTATAGTATTAAACTCATAACACACAATGTTAATCTCTTATACATACATAGAGATATCCTTATGTCTATGCAGCAGCATAAGGACAGCAGGACATGTAAGAACAGGATTCACAGGAACAAACTCTGCTGAAAGAGATGCATAAGAGAAAAAACATAGAGAGGCAGACACTTCAGTCTAGCCTGGGAAGGAAAATAGGACTGGTGGGAGATTTAAATCTCATTCCATCCAAAATGCAGGCACCTACCATCTAACTGTACCTTCTAACACCAAAGAAAAAGAATCGAGACGCATCACCTGATGAATACATTATTTTACAGCATCACAGAATATTAGGGATTGGAAGGATCATCAAAGGGATTCAAAGGATCATCTATTCCAATCCCCCTGCCGGAGCAGGAACACCTAGATGAGGTTACACAGGAAGGTGTCCAGGTGGGTTTTGAATGTCTCCAGAGTAGGAGAATCCACAACCTCCCTGGACAGCCTGTTCCAGTGCTCTGTCACCCTCACCGTGAAGAAGTTTCTTCTCATACTTAAGTGGAACCTCCTGTGTTCCAGTTTGTACCCACTGCCCCTTGTCCTATCATTGGTTGTCACCAATAAGAGCCTGGCTCCATCCTCGTGACACTCACCCTTTACATATTCATAAACATTAATGAGGTCACCCCTCAGTCTCCTCTTCTCCAAGCTAAAGAGACTCAGCTCCCTCAGCCTTTCCTCATAAGGGAGATGCTCCACTCCCTTCATCACCTTTGTGGCTCTGCGCTGGACTCTCTCCAGCAGTTCCCTGTCCTTCTTGAACTGAGGGGCCCAGAACTGGACACAATATTCCAGATGTGGTCTCACCAGGGCAGAGTAGAGGGGGAGGAGAACCTCTCTCGACCTGCTAACCACCTCCCTTCTAATAAACCGCTGGATGTCATTGGCCATCCTGGCCACAAGGACACAGTGCTGGCTCATGGTCATCCTGCTGTCCACCAGGACCCCCAGGTCCCTCTCCCCTACACTGCTCTCTAACAGGTTGTTCCCCAACTTATACTGCAACCTGGGGTTGTTCCTGCCCAGATGCAAGACTCTACTCTTGCCCTTGTTATATTTCATTAAATTTTCCCCTGCCTAGCTCTCCAGCCTGTCCAGGTCTCGCTGGATGGCAGCACAGCCTTCTGGCGTGTCAGCCACTCCTCCCAGTTTGGTGTCATCAGCAAACTTGCTGACAGTGCACTCTATTCCCTCATCCAAGTCATTGTTGAATATATTGAATAGTACTGGTCCCAGTGCTAACCCTTGAGGGATTCCACTAGATACAGGCCTCCAACTGGACTCTGTCCCAACTCTCCAGCTTCTTTCCTTCAGCCAGTTCACAGTCCACCTCACTACCTGATCATCCAGACCACACTTCCTCAGTTTAGCTTCCTTCAAAACATATTCTGTGCTTAAAACATCACCAGGCAAGACAGCACTGACGTCATCACCCAGCCTCTTTATCTCCCATCTGTCTGAAATACAGCAATGCTCACCCTTTTTCTCACTTTGTAACTTAAGTCTCTTAATTCTTTGATGAAAACTGCAACAGGCATCTCTGAAAAGCCTATATTTGGCTAATGTAGCAAATACAGCAATTCCGTCCCTCACATGGTAGGCTGACCGTGGCCAGCAGCCAAGCACCCACACAGCTGCTTTCTCACTCCCTGCTCCCTCCTTGGGGGAATGGGGGAGAGAACAGGAAGAGCAAGAGCAAGAAAACTCATAGATCAAGATAAAGACAGCTGACTAGGTGAATGAAAGAGTCGGGGAAAAAGGTAATCGCTTGCCACCACACAGAAATAGATCAAGGCCCACCATGTCTCTCAGCGAAAGTCACCACAGAAAACCTCCCCTCCTTCTCCTTCCGCTACCATAGTTTTAGTTCTTGTTGAGCATACTGTTATATGGTATTGCATCTCCCTTTAGTCAGTTCAGGTCAGCCGTTTTGCCTGTGTCGCTTCCCAGCTTTTTGCCCACTACCAGCCTACTCATTGGTAGGTGAGACATGGAGAAGGCTTTGGGGCTCTGCAATCACTGTTCAGCAACAGGCACAACACTGGCCTGTCACCAACACTGTTTTACCCACAAATCCAAAACACAGCACCTGTATTTTGGGACAGAGCTGTCATGAAGGAAGTTAACTCTATCCCAGCCAGACCCAGTACACCTTAGAAAGAGGAATGACCAGGAGCCTTTCTCCTATATGGTGGAGAAATACCCTAAAGCTTGTGCTCTTTGTGTAAAAGGTAGAGACGGACTGATTTCCCACAAGGTGTGGCTGTCGGAAAGGTAACCATTGGCCTTGGCATTTGATAACTTCAGACAAAATGCCCAAATGCTACTCACTGCTTCTGAGTTGAAGTACTGAAATCTTTATCCATATACAAACAAGAACCCAGAGACTTCAAATAAACCCATAAAAGCATTCTTGAAGAAACTCATGTGCACTAAAAAGTGAGGTTACAGAAGATACTACACCAAGTTGCTCCTTCCTATACTGATACCACTGTAAGGATTGTCCCAGCGTATTATTTCATTGAAGGACTGGGCTGTTTATTCATTTTCACAAAGAAGCCTATAACTTGATTTGGAGTATAAGATACAAGTATAAGGAGTGTAAGGAAAACATCCGGTGGCATCTGTGCAGAAAGAAAAGCCATACTCTTTTCTTGGTGCAGCTCTGCAAATGCCAATGTGGCAGCTAGAAGCATAATACTGAAGAATTACAAGAGGAACAATCTCAAGCATGTGCATCCATTTCTATCTTCTCTCTTTGGTTTGGGCTTCTTGTTTTGCCCCCGTTGATGAAGCTCTCCTTTCCCTCAAAAAGTGACATAACTCTTGACAGATCTTGCTAAATCTTCCTGAAACACAATAAAATAGGAGATCTTTTGCAAAGGAAATAAAAGCACATCCTGAGAAACATTGAACCAGATGATGAGGCACCCTTATGAGGTGCATGGGCCCTGCAGCCCTGGTAATTAGCTGCTAGGTTTAAAAATCAGCCCTGGAGTGTCTCCAGGAATCAGAGCATCACCTCTTGCTCTCCCATTAGGAAAGGATCCTGGGAATCCAAAGAACAACTTCACACAACAAATTAAGGTCTGAAAAACCTAACTATAACTGGCACCTCATTTGTTTGTGTAACTTACCAAACAAAGCCACTCTACTGATACGTTATGGAAGGGCAGAAGGGTACTGTAATACAGAACTCCAATGTTAACATCCACATATAAGAAAAATGGGATTGTACACTGAAAAGTAGGGAAATGTGGATTTTTTTTCTCAATATTTTTAATATTTTTATGACATGATGCAAAATACATTGTCATTTTATATTACATATAGTATAGTATTTTTTGCTTAATGGCTATTTTTAAACTATTTTGTTTTCTGCAGTGATTATTTATTCATCCATGTACTCCAAAATGTCTTTTCTTAAGAAATACATTTTAGCAGTAAAGAAAAAACTGAAGTTGGTTAGCAGTAAGAAAAGAAAACAGAAGTATTTACAAAACAGATTGCTCCCAGCTGCTGGAGAACTACTTGATTTCTGCATGTTTGAGTTTCTCCAAGTATTTTTTTGTAATTCCCACAGCAAAGGACTCTGGAGCCATGGTGAAGTTATGTAAAAAGCCACCACACTGAAACAACAGCTGTTTGCTTTCACTAATAAAAAAACCTCTGAACTGAAAAGTGACCATAAATAGGCACAACATACTCTTTACACACACAAAACACAGAGATTTCAGTGGGAATTCTGCCACATTTAGCACAGGATCAACTGTAATACTGCTCTTTCATAGGGAGTATCAAGGAGGAAACGAGCTGAACACAGGAAAATCCCACAGGATGTCCATGTGATTGTTCTGTACCCAAAAGACAGGAAGGAATCTTATGTGAAGCAATTTCAGCAATATTGCTCAGAGTGACTAACAGTTTATGGAATGGCTCCAATAGGAAAAAAAGCCAAGAAAACATTCTCACACATGAAGATGAGTGTGAGAACTTTGTTTTGTGAAGTTGGGAGAGGAAATAAGAAAAAACTTCTCAGAAAACTACTGCATTGTAAAAGACTCTGTGGGGAAGTGGTGGTGTTCTGCCTCTTCAGTAGATGTCTTCAGGTATGCGCCAGCAGAAGCAGAAGAAGAGCTGTGCAAGGCTCTGGGAGTTAACTTTGGTGTCTACCTAATGTACCAACAACACGTTTAGTCTCGGGAGACCTCTCTACTCCCTTCAGGCAACTGCAGGGCAGGAGCCATAGCAGAAGGCATCTGCTGGTCCTACTTTGAGGTTTGGTTGTTTGCTACCATTGGAAGTAAACAACAAGATCTGGACTCTAATCCCAGCAGGCTCAGTTCCTGTTTGCCTGCTGGTTTATGCATATTCCATTAGAGCTCTGCTACTGAGACCAGACTCTATACAGACACTGTCCACACCTCAAAGAGTACCATCTCACTTGTAAAATAATATTTAAAATAATCCTAGTGAAATAGTTCAGCATTAAATCTCAGGCCTATTAAAAATCAAAGTTTCTGAAGTTTATTGTTAAATTCCATGTTTAAAAAGTAGTTGTGGGGTTTGCTCATGATATTTACCTTATAATTAATCTTCTTGGCAGTGGTATCAGAAAGTAGATACATCCTTTTAATCAATTAAGGTCTTCACTTCTATATTCTACTTCCATCTTAAACCCTGTTATCTATTAATTGCCTCAATTACTTTATACGTGCACAATTATGTTAAAAGTTCCATAAACCAGCTTTTAGAGACACTTTGTGAAAAAAACATGCAACTGCCCCCAAAATCAGTTTCCAAATCCAATATTGTAACTTGAAATACAAACTTGTTGATCAAGAACTACAAAAGCAAAATAGAGAAAATTATCACACAAAAGCACTTGAACTAAGTCTATTGAAGTAAAAAATCCAAACCAAATGTTCATTTAAGATATGCTACAGATTAAAAAAGTAGTTATCATGTTTAACTTAGTATTTACATAATCTGTTTTAAAACTTTTAATACTTTTGATATTTTAAAGAACTGGCCATCACTCACAGAAGTTTAATAAGGCATGAAATCTGAAAAAAAGCAATTTCTTTTTCCAACACCACATTACCTTTTTATGACCCAAAAAGTGCCTGAATTGACAGGAAAAAATGCAGTTCTAAAAAATTATCTCAGAATGCAGTAATTATTCTACTCTCTGATCAAGAACAACTCCCAAATACTGCATGCTGCTCAGAAAGTTTATTTCGCTAAAGGAGAAGAAAAAATAGGAGGGAGAATTTCTATGCTGTGTATGACTGCGGCAAAACTGCCCTGTTATAAAACAGTACACAGGAATACAAAATTTGGCCTCACTAGATCATAACAGAAGTGTAAAAAAGTCAATGTTCTGTCTATAGAAACTGCCTATGTCATGTGCTTTAAAGAATGATGAAAGAAAAATCTAATTTACCTGAACAATTTGGCAGTGTGATACACACAAAAAGAAATAAAGACAATGCTTCCCAAACCTTCTGCCTGCACCCTTCAGCAGTAAATGTCTCTATTAGTACTTCATATGTCAGGTTGGAATTATGAAATTTATTGATGACTAGTTACTAAATGGTTTAGCCCATGATACACTACATTTCGGTATTTGCAATAAAATTTTAGGTGTATTACATTAAAAACCTCTTGATATAAATTTAAATTTACACTGGGTATTTGTTCTTAAAAAAAAAGCTACTTTATAATTGTGACTTTGTAGGATAGACATCTTATCTTTTTAGGCAGTTTTCAGGCCTGTTGCAGAGTTTTTAATATTTTTAGATTATGAAGACCTATAGTTGTAATATAATACATTAAAGTTTCACAGAAAAGCCTCTTTTCAACCAGCTGAATAATACGGATATGGTATAGCCCCGTCGTACACTGTATCTACAAGTATATCCGTGGTACAGGAAAAACAGCATGGGTGCATAAGTCTTCCAAAACAGGTGAATGGGATCTTTTAGCTTACTAATCATAAAACCGCACATATTATTTGTCTTCATAAGAATATGCTTTCAAGATGAGGACAATTCTTCAGTAGGCCCTCCTGGTATTGTGTCTTTGGCACAGTCTAACAAAAATCTCATTGCGTTTAAATCGTTAAAAGTTTGGGAGGATTTCAAGATATAAAAAGCAACATAGACCCACAATGACCTGCATCACCAATTCTCTTCTCATTAAAATATTATTTAAAATAGTTCTAACTACCTTCACATAAATTATTTAATGCAAAATATGCATACTCAAATAAAAAGTAAAGCCATTATGCTTTGGAATTATCAAGGCAAGAAACAGGAAACAGAAGAAGTGAATACTTACTTGTTTGGAGGTTAAAAGGAGTTTGGGGATGTTACAAATATTAATACAGGACAGTCATTGCAAATGCTACATTCCTTGTGTCTGCTCTAAACTTTTGTAGCCTTTAATGTAAATCCTTGAGCTACATTTGAGCACAAAGACAGCTGAGAATGCTCAGAGTCTACAAAACAAATATTGCAGATGCAAGTAATTTCCATGTGTAGAGTAAGACAGTCTACAAAAAACATTTCTCACAGTTCAGCTTTCCTTTCATGCTTTCATAAACCAAACTCCATCCCCCTCTTACAGCTGAAAGATGTAGCATAAATCATGCATTCCCTGTCTTGCACATATGCTTAGGTACCCTATGAAGATCAGATAATCTGCACAGGTCTTACTGTGTCTTTCAACAGACAGTTGGTAGATTTCCTGGTTATATTGGCAGATCTCTTGGTTTTGCTTCTCATTCAACTAACAGCAATCTTCACATTCATTTTATTTTCCCTTTCTATTTTGCAGCACCACAGACCTCTACTGGGTCATCATTGTTGACACAGTCACAAAGACTTAAACTTGCAAGCAGAGAGCCTGCAAAAGCATTAAATACACAAACAAATACATTAAATAAATGAAAACAAATACGCAAAAATAGTTCAGATTCATAAAACAAGGAGTGTTGCATAGGAGTTCCTTTTAGGTAGTGTCTCTTCAGAGGCTCATAAGTAATCAACTTATATGGAATTTGAAATAAGCATGAGCACAATAGGCAGAATACAGTATTACAAAGATTTTCCTTTAAGTATATAAGTTGCACCCACTGTTTTAAATGGCAGCAGACTTGGCTGTCCATTAGTTGCAAATTGATATTAGCAGTTGTAACTTGCTTAAACTTTCCCAAGTTTTATTGCTCAAAATGAACTGATTTGATAACCAGGTTATGCAGCTTTAAATTTTAATTTATTTTTCAAGTTATTTACTTATTTTTAGAAAATATTATTCTTCAGCTCAGGCACATTTTTATTTAAGAACAGTTTTTGCTTATTAGGTTCTCATACTACCATGGTATTCCATTTGACATAAAAACCTAACAGATCTTAGAGAAATGTACTTCAACTCATAAATAGATTATATGCTTCCCCTAGATTTAACTTTGCTGTAATACAAACTTCAGTATTCTGGGCTGGTGTTTTAAGACTGCTGTCTAAGAAACCTAAAGAATATTTGTTCTGAATGTGTTACTGCTAACTATATCACCTTCAAACTTGACTCACAAACACTTATTCATCTCATGCACTTTACCTGCTGAAGTCAGGAGTTAGACCAAAGACAAATTTGACCTAAGATTTAGAGCACCAGTACAACAACCAGACAAAGCTGTGCAGTCGTATCAGATGACACTGCTAAGTATAATCTGAAATACAGTATAGTCTAAATTTTCAACACCAATTGTGATGGCAGAGCTTTTGTTGACTTTCTTTCAGAGACAATGTAGGTGCTAATTATTTTTTAAGACAAAGCGCCTAAAGGACCTGCACATAGGCCAACTGAAAGACTGCACATTCTGAATTACCATTCCCATTTAATAATTTTGTCCAGATTTAGCAGATGGAAATGAGAAAAGCTATTATAAATGTGAAGTAATCTTATTTACTCAGATTTTTACACACATGCAAAACTACCTATCCATGGGTTATAGGCATTTTGAATACTTGAAAATTCCACACAATCAAGGCCCATAAATAGCTACAGTGTAATCATATAACAAAACAACTATCCAAACAACTATGGAAACTGAGGAACTCAGTAAAAAATAGAAGGATTTCCAAACGATTTCCAGATTCCAAAGTGCACAGATTACTCCACAGACAGCATAATTCAAAGAACTAAAGCTGAATATTATCATACTCTCATAATTCACTGCACAAACAGATATTGCACTACCATCATCTTCTGAATGGTTTTCATGCATAGCCCTATATGCTCATACTTGTAGTAACAAAGAAACTGTAGCCTTCAGTTGATAAGCTTGTTTAATTATGGAGTTAAAAAGCCTCTGCACAAAGCATGGCTGTAACTTTTTTTCCAAGTGATCAATGTTTTTGATTTGCCCAAACATCTGGACAAATTCTGAAAGAGAAAGATTGCTACAAAGTCTTAGACGTTTTGGGAAGGAGCTCATTATTTCCAGATCTGCTAGAGCTGATCATTTACATGGTTGTTACCTCACCCACTATACTAGTTAAATTTTATTTATCTCCACAGTCTTGCCCAAAAGCAGACATGTAGCACTTTCATTGTTCTCTGATTTGATGACTCACATATATCCTTTGAATTCAGACTACTTTTTAATTAATTTATGACTATAATTATCATAAAAATTTCTTGTACATAAAAGTGAAAAGTTATTGTGCTAATGCATTTCAGTTGTTTGCATTAGAGCAGGCTAAATAAGTGGACAACATTTATTACCCAACTTATTTTATCATAAATGCAATCCATTACAACAATAATGGAAATATTGTACTCCTTCTAACATTCTACTTGAGCTTTATTCTGCCTGCTAGCAATTCTAGTTATGAGCTTCATTGTGCCAAGGACAGACCAGTCTTTTCCAGTCACTTACCCTCTGACAGCATGAATAAGTCTCAGTGATGGATAGGCGGTTCGCACCTTCAATTTATTCTTAAGGATTAATGCATTAACCCATTCCACATGCTTCTCTCCACCTTTGACCATGAAAGCAGGGATCCAGAGGACACTGTCATTCAGCATGGACAGTCTATGCACAAATTTTTCTCTGTCATTCTCATTCCGAAAGCCTCCAAATGCTCTTTGTACAACTGATGGGTTCATGGTTATAAAATCAGATTTAGTTCCCACATCGGCAGCAAACTCCACCACAGGAGCTAGATTGCACCTGTAGAGGAAGAAATTAATGGAAAATGAAAATAAATATGAAATATTAACTCAGAAAACTATATGCATGAAGGGAAAGCTGAAAATGAACATGCGTTCATCAGAAAGAAATGCTAGTGGTAATAGGGATGATAACATGTAGAGTTTTACCCAACATGGACATGCATTAGACAATTTGAAAAAAAAAAGCATTAAACGTACATAAAGCTGTGAGGAAAAAACAAAGTTTTTTGTACATTTGAAAACCATGTCATCATGCTTTAAAATGCATCAACAGCTAGTAGTAGTATTAATGACTGTGCTTTCTATGACACCTATTAACTTTCACTAGTCTTAATCTGTCAACACGTTACCAATAGCTCACACTCAAAGGAAGTCATGCTGGCCAATTAAAGTATAAATGATACAGGTTAGTCACAGCATTTTTTTACCATACACTATTAAAATATGTTTTACAAATGAACGTTGCCCCATGTTAAATGAATTTTTGGCATTTTGGGTTTTGCTATTGTCACTGCAGCTGATTGCAAGTTTCAAAAATTAGTATTTTAATTTCACTTAGAAATTGATTTCTTTTTCCTTGATGTCTCGTTTTCAAACCTTGTTTAATTTTGTAGTAGCTTTGTGCTTTTTTCTAGGCTTGAGAAAAAGGTCTCATCAAGCCTTTTTTTCAACAGTTTTTTACCTCACTTACATAAATACATATATATGTAATCACACAAAGATAGTATTCTCCATGGGCAGCATTGGATGCGGGTGACAAAACGCAATTCAAAAACTATTTGTGATTTCAGTGATTGAAACGGATCACCTCCACAACATCCTCAGTGAATTAGCCTGTAGCTGGTATGCCCCAAGTAAGTATCCTGATATACCAAATTTTCACAACGTAACAAACTGCTCCGTAGAGATGAAAGATGCAAAGCAGCAATGTGGGTAATAGGTACTTCAATACATGTGCATGTTATTATACTTTGAATATAAATAGTGTTCCATTAGTTCTGCAATTATTTTCTGGTACATTAAACTTTTTACGTCAGCTTATCCCCTAGCATCTTCTAATGGGCAGATCTCCAATGTCATATAAAAATAACTGAAGTCAGCAGGGCAATATTAACACCACCTGATGACCTAGTCCTGACCAATAATACTAATTCCTCACAACATAATTTTCATTCTGTAATTATCAGCTAAAGTTTGTGGTCCTGTATTCTTCAGAGAGAAATATTATTAAGACCATAAAGCCTTCTATGACAAAGTAACCTGCTTGGTCGACAAGGGCCAAGCGGTGGATGTTGCTTGACTGGATTTCTCCAAGGCTTTCTGTACCATTTCCCACCTCCTCCTCCTAGAGAAACTGATGCATTATGGTCTAGACAAGTGGCCTCTGCAGCGGGTGAGGAACTGGCTGACAGGCCATGCCCAGAGGGTAGTGGTGAATGACTCCTTTTTCAACTGGAAGGCTGACACTAGTGGGATCCCCCAGAGATCGATGTCGGACCTAACTCTGTTCAACATCTTGATAAATGATCTGGATGATGGGATTAAATGTACCTTGATGAAGTTTGCCAATGACACCAAACTGAGTGGGGAAGTGGACACTTCATAAGGGAGAGCCACCCTGCAGGATGACCTGGACAGAAGAGTGGGCTAACAACAACATTATGAAGTTAATCAAAGACAAGTGTAAGGTTTTGCACCTGGGAGAACATAATCCAGGAATGCAGCACAGGCTGGGATCCACCCAGCTGGGAAGCAGTTCTGTGGAAAGGGACCTGGGTGTTCTGGTGGACAAGAAGCTCAATATTAGCAAAGAGTGTGCTGCTGTGGCAAAGGTCAACAGGATGCTGGGCTGCATCAACAGGGGCATCACCAGCAGAGACAAAGAAGTATCCTGCTGCACTCACTGTGTGTCAGTCCACACCTGGAATACTGTGTTCAGTTTTCATCCCTGCTATACAAAAATTATGTGGACAGGCTGGAAAGGGTCTAGAGAAGGGCCACAAAGATGATCAATGGACTGGGAAGTTGCTATATGAGGAATGGCTGAGAGAACTCAGCTGGTTCAGCTTTGAGAAAAGCTGGCTTAGTGGAGACCTCATCACCATGTTCCAGTATTTAAAGGGTGGCTAAAAAGGAGACTCCCTTTTTGCAAGGAGTTACATGGAAAATATTGGGGGTGATGAGTACAAGTTACTCTTGGGGAGATTCTGATTGGACACAACAGGGAAATCTTTGCCATGACAACAATTAGCCATTGAAATAATCTCCCCAGTGGATTCCCCAACATTGGACACTTTTATGTTTCAGCTGGACAGGATGCTGGGCCATCTTGTCTAGACTGTGCTTTTGCCAAGAAAGGTTGGACCAGATGATCCTTGTGGTCCCTTCCAACCTGGTATTCGATGATTCTATGAAATGAAACTTTTTTTTTTTTTTAAAGTTGTCATTGCTATATCAAGTCTATCAGGAAGAATAAATAGAAACTGTAATTCACCGAGATTCCTCTTTCCCACATGCTACATTACAGACTGCAACTATATGATTGCTTACAAGTATCTGGGCTGCAGTTTAAAGCTGAGCCAGACAAACTTGCTACTGAGAATATGAGAACACGTTCTAATTACCAGTCACACATAGCACTGAAGATTTACTTAGGCAATTAAGCAACCACCTATAAATATGAGCATTGAGAATATACTCCACATACATAAAGGTTTGTAAACCTCCTTCTCCTGAGCCCAGGCTACTGACTCTTTCCACACAAAATTATTAAATGTGGCTTCTCCCAGCAGAAAATAATTTTGCAAAATAATAGCTTGCATGAGTTCCTTTGGTTTCTTTTCTTTTTTTCTTCGCCATAACAATTCACTGTAAGTGTATTTTTTTAAGACCAATGAGCTTATGGCTATTTTTTTCTATATAATTTTGTTTAATCAGAAACTCTAGCTCCTTCTTTTTTCCCTTGCACTAAACTAACAAATAATTAGAGTAATTATTTGCTGTGTTACTTCTTCTAAGCACTATCTATAGTAGAAGTATTCAGAAACTGGTCTAACAATACAAAGATTGGTACATTTGGGAGAGAAGGTTAGGAAAAAAACTAAGTGGGAAATGTTCCTCTTCTGGGTGATTGGTACTATCTTAGGCAATAACATGTAAGGTACTTCAAATTAATGCTGCAGTCTTTCTCCATGACATCAGCAAGACATGACATGTCATGTCCCATGACATCAGCACAGACCATACCTAAAACCTCACTGCAGCCATTTCAGCAGGGTAGTCTAAACTTACTATTAGGCATCAATTATGTGATTTAGGTAATCAATAAGTTTACAGGGCCATGTAATTTACATACTATTCATGTATAATCATGACACTGAAAGGCAAATACACATATAGAAAATATTCATAGTAAAAATGCAGAAGCTACCACACATGACCTTTCAGTGTGACAGCATAAGATTTTCAACGGGAACATGCACTGCAATGCTATCACTAAAAAGAGACCTGAGGTAAAAAGGAAAAATCCGTTCATGTCTGAAATATCACATAGTATTTGGGTCTCTGCAGAATCACTGTGATCCTAAGATACACAGACCTGAAAGTCTCAGTGACTGAAAACATGTTTCTTCCAAAACTGTCTATTGCATATATTAGTTACAGAGGGATATTTTAAGAAAAAAAAGTGTGGACGGAAAAGAACTAAACTGCCAATGGCTGGGGTTGCATGCCAAGAGAAAAGATTGAAGAATGGAGTAAGTGCTGCTGTACCACACTTACATCACAGTAAACCAACCCTGGGTTTGCTGTGATACCTTTATGGCCCAAATACCTGTAACATACTTAGTCTTTTATACAGCAGAGCTTAACATAGAAAAGAATGAAACCATATTCACAAAAATACACTCAAATGAGGTCAGTTATTCCACAGAGATTCAGTTGAATTTGCCTGGTCACTCATAAACATACAGCTCATGTACATGCACACAAATGTCTAATATGTAATATTAATAGGCCATATGTTATTTTTCAACTTTAAACAAAAGTCATAAAATTTGTTTGAGTAAAAGTGATCACTATTTCCATTTTATTTGACATTGAGAACTAGAAGAATATTATGCATAGAGTGATAATGCAAGAATTGGCCATGAATCTGTACACTTGTTAATCCTTTAACAATCTGTGCATTTGAGGTTTACAGGTTGAAATAAATATTTAGAAACCATGCTAAAGTCCAAGCTACACAAAAGTGCTGTAAAAATGTGCTTTGTTGCATATCTTCTCCTTGTAGAGCAAAGCCAAAAACAATGATCACACAATATTAACCACTTACACTCTGAGAAGCCAAAAAATGAATATTATATTGTTGCTGGTAAACACGATATTAAACCTCTTGGAAACATAAGGTATTATCTAAACTAGAATCAATAATGCACACTCTTTCCTGAATAGCCTGCAAGCTTTAATATTTGGGTTCATATCCAGATTCCTGTAAGAATCAAAACTGCAATCTCAAATTCAGAGATTGTTGACATTTTAAGAAACACATGTGAAAGTAAAATTTAAGGATCAAGAACACAGGAAAGAAGTTAAGTTCATGGTAGCAGACAACCTAACACTTGGAGTACTCTCTACCCAGTTTACTTGCAGGAAGCATATCACTGTAATACCTGTGTATACATAACACATAATTACACCTGGTTCTGCAAATAAAGGTGTGCAGCAGCACTGTTATAACCTTCACATACACCCCAAAAAAGGGAGATTTACAAAAAAATCTCCATGCACAAAGCCACTACCTCCCCCTGCTGAATCTAATTATTAGTAAAATATATGGATTCTCACATGTTCTGTATGCTTGTCTGGCTCTTCATAAAACTGAAATTGCTTCAACTTAACTAAAAGGTTATAGATTGGCAGGGCATCACCTGACATATCCCACTCCATCCTAGTCATTATCCTCTGCATGACAAAATAAAAAATGTCTCATAAGAGCTGCAAGCTGTGTAAAGGCTCAGCATAATTATGGATTCTATTCAGAAAAAGGAATCACAGCTGTCTTTTAAATGTGCCATGTAAAATATACCATTATTGACCTGATATCCCCTTTTATAACACAAGTCCAGAAGAATCCTGAATTTATGACTGATTTTGCTTTAGTCAGAAGATGCATTTTTGTAACATGATCTGCTAATAAACTGAGTTTCTTCTTGTTGCCCAAACTAGTACCTATACCAGGATCACTACCTTCTTTCTTCCTAGCATCTTCCTTAATGCCAGTGACTGAAATGCAAGTTATTCTGACACAGCACAGGGAAGTGAGAGAAAAGGTGTAATAGGTATTTTAGAAACAGTGGCAAAACACATACTTACATCTTTACTGTTAAGTGCTTGCTGTGACATTACCCATGAATTACAGAGTTTTACTATTCTTTCCAATACCATTACTTTGACACCAAAATAAAGGAATTTCTATCACTGAAAGTTTGTTGCATATGAAAAAAAAGAACTACAGTAGTGAAATATTTAGAATTATATTTTAACATATATTTTAACAATATTTTACTATTCTGATATGGGAAACTTTAGAACAGTTCTGCAACACTGTGAGGACAGAAAGAGTTAAAAAAATGTTATTATCCTTGCAATAAATTTAGGCAAAATGATAATTTTCATTGTTTTGGAGAAGCACCTTGCAGTTCTGTGTTTGGAATGTAGAAAAAGCAAGAGTTTGAACATTCAAAAATGAAGAGGAGCAAAACCCGCAATGTTTAGACTGAGACTGTTCTGATCATTAGCACACCTCTTAATTGAAACACTTTGTCAACGAACAAATGCATTAATGAAGCTTTCCTGCACTTGAAACTGTTCAGAAAACTACTGAATTAAAAGCGCTGTATTATCAACAACAGGAACAATCAACTTTAAAATAATTTTATCCTTTTATCTCAGGATAATTATAGAAAGAGTCAGGTTAAGCACATGTGCTCTATGTTTGGATGCTCATAGGACACCTGTTTATATAAGAAATTACTTTGGAATGTCTGATCATTTGTATATGGGTTTACAGAATCCACTTCCTACTAATGTTTCCTTAGTCTTCTGTGTCCTTAAGTCTCCTCCCATATCACCCATTGAAGATCTAACTTCCTTTTTTAAAAAAAAAAAAAAAAAGTTGCACCAACGTGGGAATTATAAATGCTTATGGAGGGTACACAGTCCTGTGGCCCACCAGAATAGGTAGCACCAGGTGCTACTGACTAAGCATGAGATTCAGCTTCCTAAGATTTCTTTGTATCAGCTCTCACACCTTGACAGGCTGACTGGAGCAGCAGTCATGCAAGGACCCTTCCAGCAGCTGAAGAAGTCATGAGTTGAATCCAAAAAAGGAAAATGTGGCCACAAAAAGTAAGGCCTTCTTCAAGGTGCTCCTGAGATGGACGCTACCCATGTCTAACTTGACTGGAAACACCAAACAGCTACACTGATGCTCCCCCTTTCTCAGGCACTCAAATCACTGAGCAAAAGCATCTGAAGACAATGGCTTTCGGGCTTTCTTCTGCTTTCATTTAATGTTTCAATGTAGTGTAACGATTTGTAGGAAGAGACAGAGGGGCAAAAATAGAGCTGACACATTTGAGAGATGAAAAAGGTCTAATGAGCTACTCATGATATATTCAAATGTTATTTTTAAGTGAAGAATCATGTTTTAAAATAAGTCTGTTAAACTGGCAACTTTGCTTTCAACATATCTCTGGTATCTCTGGTTCTGAGCATCTAGGTCTACTGGCACAATGGTTATGCTCCAAGCAAGGTGTATTAAATAAATATTTGGACATAAAAGCTGATACAAGCCACAAAAAAAAAAAAAAAAAAAAAAAAAGTTCCAGAATATAGGTACGTTTTTATCTTAAATATTTTTATTCTGACAAATTTATGATTTTTTTTCCTATCAGCACAGAGAACAAAGGTGCTACTACCACTCTCTGCTTACATGTTAATATTATCAGAGAAATTTAAATCATTTTTCTGAAATTAGCAACCACACCTCCATGGTACAGAAGGTCTGTCCTTCTTCCTGAACAGATATGCTGGTTTCTGCTCACCTCACAGTTGCTTGCCCACAAAACCAAGACATCAGGAAGAAGTCAAACAGAGTATGCTCCTCTTTGCATAAGATAAAGCAACAAATCTGCTAAAGGGCTACACGATTTTTCCATGTCAGCTTCACTAACTACAAGAATTGCCACGTTAAAAAAAAATGAAAGTCAAATGGCACTGGAAAAATTAAGAGTTGCATTTGCCCAGTAAAATTCTATCACCAGTGATGACAAAAATATTTGGCTTGATTCCTAGATGCTGACCGAGTTGGCAGGAAAACAACAGGAGAAGGAAGAGTTTTAACATACAAACTACAACAGGAGAAGGAAGAGTTTTAACACACAAACTACACACTTCAATCCAAAGAAAGAAGAAATTAATATCCTCTCATGGCTGTTCCTTGTCAGAGCAGCCCTAAGCTTATTCAAACAGCTTCACTCAACAGGCCTGTTTTCCATATAGTCCAACTGAAATGACAGGGTCTTTTCCAGAAGCAGAAAAGAAGGCAAACCGCGCAAGATCATTTACTAGGTTTGGGGGCTTTTGTTTGCTTGGTTTTTAACCAAATAACTGCAAAACTCTACTTGGGCTCTCCTTCTGAAAATTTCCCATAATGAATCAAATTAATTAAATAAAATTCCATTAATTAAAAAATCTTCTGATCTTTGACATTGTTCGAATCCTGAACCCAAAGCTGAACAGAATTCATTTTGGTATTTATTGGTTGCCAGAAGTAAATCCAGGAATCTGAGAGTTGGTACGTGGCCATGTTTAGTATTGTTATTTTACATTTACCTATAATTCAGTTATGTATTTCAGGAAGCCCTATGTAACTACTGTATTTCAAAATGTACCACTTACTATAACAAGTTAATCTGTTCTGTAAGATGTTAACAGCTAATACAGACAAGGCATGAGAACTTCAGCATGAGAAAGGGTAGACAATAAGGAAATAAGATGTAGTGTATTTAAATCTCACAGGGAGTGAGCACCATATATCTGACCCAACAGCTAGAGAAATAGCGGAGAAAGGAACCACGCAAAAACCAGCTCCTGCAACAACACTGTGCCATCTATAAATCTTAAATGTAATCTGGTTGATTATCTCGTATTTTCATTCTGATTTCTTTTATGGAATCAGAGATTTTGAAATGCTTCAGACCCTTTCTGGGTATAGTATCAAAATGCAGCAGGCTTTTGCTCACCACTACAAACGTAGTAGGAGGTGCAAAGATCAACAGTCACTTAAAAGGGTGTAAAAACATAAGAATTAATAAGGAAGGGAATACAAGAAACAGGAAACAGTTTATAGTCAGCACAGCTTTTTTTTTTAATAGCAGAGGGTCTCCTTGCTTCCTGTTTTCACTAGATGGGTCACACTTTCTACTGTCAAAATAGGCGTGACTTCACTAAACTTGTGGAACTAATCCATTTTGTCCTAGCAGAAATGTCCCTTGACTCCTGATTTCTGATGCCGTGAGAACAAATAAGGCCTTATGTTATCAAGTAATTAAAACCAAGCCACTTTAAAACATTCAGTAATACAGTAAATCTGCTTATGTTGACAAGATATTAACTTGCTTGCAAAAATTAACCTTATTTATGCACTTTCAGAGATGTCCAAAGAATTGTATTGTTTTACTTGTTAAATTTGCTGACAGAATTATATCTTGGCTTGTAGGCATGCTTATTATTTGACTCTAGCTTAGATGCCTATTTTTAAACATTTTTCATAATAGAAGTATTCTAATTATCTGCTGTTTCTATTGGTTCAATGGTCTATGACAGGCATTGTTATATAGAAGCTACTGAATATGCTGGAATATCTCAAAGGAAGATGGACTGTTGTTAGTCACTTTGGATGACTTTCAAACACATTGACAAATACGATCAACCTTAAAATAACTAAAGTGCTAGGTAGTGACATTCTTTTTTACCCTTAATAAAGTATATGTTCTGTTATTACTAACATCTTCATACCACCTTCACAGGTCCATTAAAATTCAGTATATTGAGTTTATTGTACTATAAGACAAATACTACTGGATGTCTGTTGTGCCCTTTTCACTTTCATAGACCTTCACTATCAGTTTTATCATTAAATGAATGGTATTTTTGGTGTTAGATCTAACTTTAGAACTGCTGCTCTAAGTAACAACTCTCTCAACAACACACACTTTTATTTCAGATGTCAAAAAGAACATACAGTACTATCAAAATCAACTGGAAAATACATTTAAACAAAACAGCATGACATACTTGTCATAGCATGTAGGCATAACACTCAGCATCAGGATGTTCTACAAAAACATTGTTCATCAGCCTATACACACAGCTGCCTACAGTACAAACAGTAACTGCTTTTCAGAACTCCATCAGGTGGTGAGTAGAATGAGTGCATTTTACTTCCACAGAAATCAGCTGAAAGTAAAGGCAGTAACAGAATATCATGGTACATTTTAACACCAGAATCCTAATAGCAATGGAGGTCAGTGGTTACCAAGTATGCCAGTACCATTAGATCATGTGATTACATATCACGTCGCATACAATTTTTTTTTAATGGAAGAAGAGCAATGTAGAAAACTATAACTCTGAGGAATGGTTTGCCTTTAACTTGAAATACAAATGAATTAATTGCTATTTACTTAAAACAGGTGTTATGTACCTATGCACCCATCCACACATACAAAAATAAATATCATATAGTTTAACCTCTGAGATAATCTGTCAACTTCTAAAATGTTTTAACTTTGATTTGTAAACCCAAAAGTTTCACTATATTAAAACTCTCTGTAGGCTGCAGGGTATAAGTATTCTATTCCCAGAACCTTATAAGGATTATTATCTGCAATATCATCAGACTAACTAGTTGATATACTGATCACTTCACTAGTCATAAGCCATATGAGAGATGTTTGTCCAGTCTAAATAACTGATTAGCAACATAAACTTCCTGATGCTCTCATTAAGCTTCACCATTTTTCTTTTATTCATACACAAATCTTTAAGAATATTATCTTTACTCCACATGGGTTGAATTAGTTAAAATCTCCTAGCACCTGGTTTCATGGCTAGTTGAAACATGGGGAAGAGCATGATTTAAGTAAAAGTATGTACCTTGCTTCCTGAAAGAAAATTTTCATCTAGAAAACCTATTATCTAAATTTTTCTGTAGTCCTGTTAAATGAATCAGATCTAATCACTGAGAGAGCACAAAAGCATGCTATATGCTAAATGTAGTTTAAAAATGCGGTATTTATTTTTAGATTCCTTCTGCGATAAGGATGTATATTTGAAATACTACTGGTACTAGCAAAACAAATACGGAAAATGAAAGAGTGGTGTTTTATTGTTTCAGTTGCCACTTGCTAATACACCTTTCAAATAAAATAGAACTTTCATGCATATATCCTGTTTTGATTTATGTACTGAAAAAATATATTTTTTATGTTCCATAGCCCTTTTTTTTTTGCTACCACCTTTCTTCAAAGTGAGAAAAGGCAAATAACTAGCAATGACAACTCATTCTATTTTGTTTTCTGTCACTGCCTGTCTGTTTTCTGCCCTTTCACCTTTCTCAAACCAAAACAATTGAATCTTCTGCTTCAAAAGCAAGAGGACCTATTTGTTGCTCAGCCTTCTCAATATAACGTCTGGCTATCAAATGAAGTCAGATATTGATCTTTATTTCCTATCAATATGTAAAGTCGAAAGGTATTCTATTGTGCATACTTGAAGACTGAACAAAAAGTGAAGCATATCAACATTTTTGCCCAAACTGCAGAGATGTAATTTAATGGCAGCCATCTGGTTCAATAGCATTACATCACACTGAAATTCTATCCCATGTTGCAGGTAAGTAACGTAGTAATTTACAACTGCACATCTTCATTGGCCAAGAGCTAAGAAAGAATATTTTTGAAAGATAAAACATTTAGCATTTATTCTACCAAGGACTACATAATATTTGTTTTGCCTGGAATAAAAACAAACAGCAAAAACAGGTAGCGTAAACCTCTCTCCTCTGGCCCTTTTTTATTTTCACTGTAAAAGTAATCCTCTTGTCAATAATATGGGCATGTATTTAAATTTGGGGAATCACACAGTGAAAGATACTGTTTCAGATTAATTTCAGATAATGCCTGAAATTTGTATCTCAGATTAAAACACTTCTCCCAGCTTTTGTCCAAGAAATATAGCAGGCTGTAACTTTAATAGCAGATGAAAACTTACCTTATAACAAAGTCATGGCTATCAATGTCTTTTCCACATCCACTGTCCAGAAGGATGCCAGAATTCCCAACAACTGCACAGTTTTTAAATCGACGATTTTTCATTGGGGAAACTTCAGGGAGAAGGCTGTGCAAATCCTGAGAAATGTTTAGGGTGCGACGTCTGTCCAGTACATAATGGATTACATCTCCTGGCTTGAAGCTACTTTTCACCACTGAGACATCTCTTTCAGCATCCAAAAATCGAAGAATGTTCTTTCTGGGTTGAGAGGAAAATGCACAGATAAAACCCAACACTCAACTGCTTGCATAGAGTTTATCCAATAGTAATACAGTCTGTACAGACCATACAACATAAAGCAGAGGGTAGACAGTGTCAGACAGACTAAGGCCATTTCCCATGCTCTAGGATGGAGTTAGAGCAAAGCTATTAAGACAGAGTTCAAATCTTGGTTACAATATTAAATGTAAATACTACAGCAATAAAGCTTAATTACTTCCTATGAACAAGGGCTCTGAGAGACCAAGGGAAACTAGAAGGAATACTATTTTTGAGTATTTTACAAAACTTTGGAATAAACACATATTTGAAAAATAATGAGCACAGTTTGTTTTCATAGCAACATAGTTTAATATATGAGGTATTTATGATTTAGAAAATAAATGCCCTACTACAATCTCATCTCTCACAAATCAGCTTGGTTCAGGAATGGCCATGTTTTCTTACAGGTTCTTACTTCAGCATAATAATAACATACTCAGTTTAGCATCAACTTGCTCATAATTAACTTGAAATAAGAACAGTCTTTCGTGCCACTTTAAACAAAAACAGCTTTTAAACACTGCAAATTAAATTACTGAAGCTCAGGGTCCACTCAAGCTGTGATCTGAACTCATAGAAACACTTAAAAACTCTATCATGTTTTAAATCAGGTGTGTCCAATCCTTTATTTTGCCCCTCTGAAAATTAAAACTGTTAGCCAGGTTCAGATACACATGATAAGACATGAGAGTTTAACAAGCTACCATGCCTTGAGTGAACTAGGGCAATTAAACAGTTGTATACTCCAAGTCCACAGCAAGTAACAGGTGAAGAATGTGCGCTTAAATGCCAGTTGAAGAAGTCATGGTTATTGTATCTGCTTATGAGGGTGAGGGCTGGGGTCTAAAAACAGACACACTTTCAATACACAAGTTCAAAAAAAGATACTTTGAATGACTGCAGTTTTCACTACACACTTATCCTTGGTATAAATAGCTGGGAGAGATTCCAGAACAGAGCTGCAGGAGCCACGCAAAGCCTTACAAGCTTGTGTCTGTCCCTGCCCTGCAAAGCACGTACGTTTGTGAAGAGGTATAAAGACCGCATCTGAACTTAAGCACACCCTGAAGTACAACACACTTAACGAACACCCGGGGAGTGCTGAGCTGGACAGAGTATTTACATGTTAACTCAAACAGAAACATTTGCCTCTGCAACTCTAAAAAGACAAGAAAAAAACCTTCAGGTAAGGTGCAATTTAAAAAAGAATAGACATTTTGTTGAGTAAGAGAATGC
Source organism: Streptopelia decaocto (assembly GCF_964273445.1). NCBI lineage: Eukaryota > Metazoa > Chordata > Aves > Columbiformes > Columbidae > Streptopelia > Streptopelia decaocto. Next base: position 41,876,403 of record NC_138657.1, read on the forward strand.
TATTTTTACATAGTAAGCTTTTAGAGCAGAACTTCCTTAGAGCAGATCAAAACAGGAAAAGGTAACTTCAGATGCCACTCCAGTAGTTGCAACACGCACTGCGAGGCATAAAGGAGAAATAATCCCTTGCAAGTGAAAATGGATGAACTACAAGAACACCATGCTTATCAGCCAGCTTGTGTCACTTCCTCAAGAGGGAAGAATATGTCTGAACCAGTGACACAAAATACTTATCCTGGAACTGACCTTAAAAGTGTTTCCTCTCATCTCTTAAACTAGGACAAAAAGAAAAAAGCAAACAAAACAAAACTAAAAGGGAATAAAATCTTGGGCTGTTTGTTACAGCTGTCATGTGTGAATGAAACAATACCAGAGCAAAGGCAGCTTGTGCTGAGGCATATGAGGGATTCAGTATAATGGAGCAGGACAAAAAATGTAAAAATTCTGAGTGTCTAAAGCTTTTGGTAAGGGCAGGCAAGGAACTTTTGCAAAAGAAACGATGAAGTTTTGCAAACAGTACCAAAAAAAAAAAAAAGCACATTGATTTCCATTATTAATTCAGTTACTTACAGTCAAAGATTATCTATCTGTCTATCTATCAGAAGTCTTCCAAAGGTTTTCAAGGGGACCTGAATTAGAGTCAGATAATCAACCACTTATTTAACAGAGCTGAAATTTCAAAATGTCTATGGAATTTATTTTTCAATAAAATTTTGAGATGGGCAAGTCACTGAATCCTAATGTCTTCTCACACATTTAAAAACGTCTTCTTATCTGAAGTTGTCAGTAGCATATTCATTAAAATATATGCACACATATTACAGTACATATAAGAAACCTTGTATAAGAGATGTGTAATAATGCTAAGATTTAAATATTTAAATTGATTCATCTCACTGTACCCAGATATCTTTTAATACTGAAAGAAATATGATTAAGAATGGCTCATGCTACTCTTTTAAGTTCCTCTGTGCTACTGACTCATCTGCACCATGTGGATAGTACTACTTCCCATTTTCATGTAACTGCTAAGAGAAAAAAAAATACTAAGGAGTATGACAAAAACTGAAAGTACAAACATGAGTGTCTAAGTCAGTCTTGATGCTACTTGATAAGAAGAACTTGTTTAAACATCTGTTCTGCCCCACAAAGAGCACTGAAAATAGCACAAGGTTATATTGATTAAACAAATGTAAAAACAATTTTAAATACGTGTTAATCCACATCCAGCTGCTTATAAAATTCAAAAGTAAAGTCAATTAGATGAAAGAAAAACCAGCACGAATTTTAGTAAAGCTTGAAGCAAATGTGTTCTGCAACCTTAGGCTAAAAAGTGTAAAGAAACTGTTTTATTTGAAGTCATCTTCAAGTTTTGAAGAATAAAACTGTATGTGGAGTGTGGCCTGAGCCCTTTGCGGTCAGGTGATGCAGACGTGGCTCACCCTTATCTGAAGCCAAGCAGCTGTTTGTAACATGTTCACATGATTCAAGGAAACATAATGTCACAATCTGTGGTTGTCCTAGGGTATTTTTTTGATAGCCAGAAACAGATGTTCCTAGTATTTAAATACCAACTACAACTATTCCAGAGAAATATATAAAAATTATATTTATATATAAAGAATATAAATATAAAAATATAATTTATAAGTATATATTTGTTTGGTGCAAAAGTAATTGTGGTTTTGGACTGTGAATTTTAAATCGTTATAAATAGGCTCAAACACATCTTTATTAATCAAAACAAGAACCATCACAATAAACACATTTGGTCAATGAGAAATAAGTTTGTTTATTCCTGTAGCCTAAAAATCTCTGCTTTGGGATTCAACGAACTCTTGGAAAGCGTTTTCTGCATCCTGTTGGTTGTGGAAGCGTTTTCCCTGCAAAAAGTCATCAAGATGCCTGAAAAAGTGGTGGTTGGTTGGTGAGAGGTCAGGTGATATGGCGGATGACGCAAAACTTTGTAGCCCAATCGTTCAACTTTTGAAGTGCTGGTTGTGCAACGTGCAGTCGGGCGTTGTCGTGGAGAAGAACTGGGCCATTTCTGTTGACCAATGCCGACTGCAGGCGTTGCAGTTTTCAGCATATCTCATCAATTTGCTGAGCATCCTTCTCAGATAGAATTCAAGATTCAGAAAGCTGTAGAGAATCAGACCAGCAGCAGACCACCAAACAGTGACCGTGGCCTGATTTTAATTCAAGTTTGGCTTTGGGAGGTGCTTTGGAGGTTCTTCTTGGCCCAACTACTAAGCTGGCCATCGCCGGTTGTCGTATAAAATCCACTTCTCATCACACGTCACAATCTGATCGAAGAAGGGTTCATTGTCGTTGCACAGAAGAAGAGGACATGACACTTCAAAACAACGATTTTTTTTTTTTTTTTTTTGGGTCAGCTTATGAGGCACCTGCTTATCAAGCTTTTTCAACTTTCCAATTTGCTTCAAATTCTGAATGACCATAGAATGGTCAATGTTGAGTTCTTCGGCAACTTCGTGTGTAGTTGTAAGAGGATCAGCTTCTATGATTGCTCTCAAATGGTCATTGTCAACTTCGGATGGCCAGATACTACACTCCTCATCCTCAAGACTCTTGTCTGCTTTGTGAAACTTCTTGAACCACCACTGCACTCTACGTTCGTTTGCAGTTCCCGGGCCAAATGTGTTGTTGATGTTGTGAGTTGTCTCCACTGCTTCACGACTCATTTTGAACTTGAATAAGAAAACTGCTCAAATTTGCTTTTTGTCTAACATCATTTCCATAGTCTAAACCAAATCTAAAATAAACAGCAAGTAGTAAGTCAGCAGCAAAAAAATATAAAGCAAGAAAAGCGAATTAAAATAATGTATAACGTAACCACATTTATTTAAGAATGTATTCCAATATCAAACCGCAAATTTCAGCAATGCAAAAACCGCAATTCCTTTTGCACCAACCTAAGATTACTCTGGGGCAACATGGTCACATTTTTCTATTTCTGTGCACTTTACTGGCTTTATTTTGTACTGTAGTCTTAGTACTACACAACTAATATTTAATGGCAAACTCTCCCTCCCCTTCTTCAGAATTGTGTGGATTAAGGAAAGAAAATACATTGCTTATACTTTTGACTTTTAAGATTACAAATAAATTTATATTTTTAGACAACTGAAATTATCTCCAACACTTTTCCTGGGAAAATAATTCCTTTCAAGCAAGGCAGAAATCCTCACTGCTGGGGCATTTGGTCTTGTCTGGACCGCAACCATGAGGGGAAGCCCCTTAAGTGCATTGTCAGTGTCCAGGATGCTGGGCAAGCTCATCGGCAACCACATTATGGAAAGAGAGATCAACTAAGTGATTACCTAGTCCATGCTCTCCTCTCACTGAAGAGTGCTTTTATTTACATCATCCCCTGCCATGTTTGTCTAATACACTTCTCACAACCTCCCATGCTGAGGACTCTGCCAACTCCCCACGAAGTCTACATCAGTGCTTCCCTAGCCTTATCAGCAGAACAACATTCCTTGAGCTAGCTCGGATCATTCCCACAACAACTGAAGCCTGTTCTTGCTCCTCATACCTTGCCTGTGGAAGACAGACTATTCCATAGTCTTGGCAATAATCTTCCTTTACGTGAGGCTAAGAAGCTGTCCAACTTTTAAAAAAACTTTTACTTTTGAATTGGACAGATCATGTGTTATGTATCTCTGACCCCTCTTGTTGCTTTCCTGCAGGCTTTCTCTGATTGATTCACACAGGTCTTCAAACAACTTCATTTTCTAACCCTAGCAAGTCCTGATGCTGCTTCCCACTCCCCAGCTGGAAGGCAGAAGGTGGTCTCAGCTTTTGAAATCACCAAGGACTATGACCTAAGTAAAGCATACATTTTGCCAGTTGAACTAGTTTAATTAAAAAAACAAACAAACAAAAAAACAAAACAAACAAAAAAACAAAACAAGGATGAACTGTGTGACAACACAAGGTCACAGCCTGCCCTTCTAGATGGCTACACCTACAGCTCCTGTTGGCCTCCTGAGAAGGCAGTGGAGACTGTGAGTGTTCACACCCATACTGGGTTTGGCTTCAGTCTGAATGAAAGGGAGTTTTAAGAAAACATCTTCGAGGAAAGCAGCATTTAAAATCACAGAATCACACAGTAGTTTGGGTTGGAAGGGGATTCTAAAGGTTATCTAGTCCAACTCACAATTTGGATTTGTTAAAAACATGCCTAGCTGCAACTAACCATGGAAAGGTTCTTGGCATTGCCAAGTCCATGCAAGACCACACAACCAGAAACACTGTAGTAGGGGAAGTTGCTGTCTGGTTCTGCCTCCATTCTAGCCCTCCTTGTGCCTTTCAGGGCACCCTACTGTCCCTTGACTGAAAAGGTCACTTCAGTAGCTGAAGCACGTACCAATTGGGCACAAATCTTCAGTGAGCATGCAAAAGGAAAAGGGGGCTCTTAAATAAAGTGTGACCCAACTACTGCTTGCCATATGAAGGCCAGTCATATGTCTGCTTTTCATTAAGTTAAGCAAGTTAGTGTCAAAAAAAGGAGTTAACCACCCCAGCCAACAATAAACACTGACCTTTCAGCTGAGGCAAGGGTCTAAGGAGGCGAAAAACACTTAAGGTTTATTATTACTTATTATGATTATATCATGACTAGAGAGCCCCAGTTTACATGTCTTAGAGACATGGAAGATCTGAAATAAACAGTGCAATTGGCCCTGAAATGTTGCTCCAAAAGCTTCAGAGCAATTGTACCGCTCCATTGTCAGCTCAGTATTTACTGCTTCCACTTCAAGGACTTGTCATAGCTGTTTCATATCAACTTGAAAGATAAACAACGATAATAATCTGAACTCTTCTAAGAGGGAAATTGCACTTTTTTTTTTTTTTTTCCGTGATGCTGTTAACATCTTACAGGCTCTCACACTATTCTGACAGGAAATTTCCACTCATCAAGTTCTCTGTTACATTGCAGAGATATTTACATTCTTTACTTTTTTATTTGTTTGTTTTCATCTTGACTTCCTGCAATTCAAAACCTTCATCTGCTCCTTACAACACAAATGCCCTTGTTTAATCAAAAACAAGCAAAAAAGACACCAGACTTTAGTTCATTTCACATGGGTCACAGATGTGCTGGCATCAATCCTGTGTAGAAGGTTTTCCCAGATAGTTTTGTACCATCTTAGTCACATCTCTCCTTCCTGCAAGTATGGCCTTCAATAAAACTGAAATTTTGTAGTTTCCATAACTGGAAAACCTTTATATTGCTACAGAGAGTAGAAAGGACTTCTGACACAAAAGCTTGCAGATGGTAGATTCTCTCTCTTCTTCATGACTGAAATAATTCAGACAGAAGGGGAACCAAGCAAGCAGTCTTCTTCCATTAGGCACACGAATTACCAATTATTCTTCAAATACATTGTCAGCAATCAGAAGGTAATATCAAGCTGGAAGAATTATTCTCCCACCAGACCAAATGTGATTGGCAAGGCACTATATTTGCTACAGTTTCAAGTAATTAAAAATATGCATAATTTCCACCTAGTCTAGGTCTTTCTTCTAATGCCTACCTGACAGCTCCCAAGAGAGCTGCTACACTCCCCTGACTGCTTCTTCTGGCTGCAAAGTCCCAGAGAGCACCTTGTGACACCAGAAAGCTAGTGGAAGCTTTTCATCCTCCCTTGGGGTCTTGATAAAGGAGCTTTTTCACTCATTGACTCCTATCTGAGCCTGGCCTTACCAAGAATTCATAGGACCTTTGAGGCTGATAGACTTGTCACTAACCTGAGCCAGAGACGATTGATGTCCATGGTCAACAAAGTAAATAACAAAGCATAATATTACAGCTGTCAGCCACCTAGGTCCAGACATAATATTGATCAACAGCCCCCACACAAAGTAAAACTCACTATCAAATATTTTCTAGGTTTTAAAACCACTAAAGTGGGTGTTAAGCTGAGATAAGACACAAAAGTAGCTGCCGTTCACGGATGTTTAATGTATTAGGAAATGTCTTTAGGCTGTACACTAATGGTTTCACAAATTATTTCTCCACTGCTAAGAACTGCTAACTGTTTATACATTATTCAACAGGCGCTAGCTTTTTTGTTATTTCTCTCTTACCATTACTTGCTATGGTCAACCTCACATGAGACCACCACCACTGTTCATATTAATAGTTGCAATATTAGAGTATGAATCATCTTTATGGTCTACACGACACATGTAATGTACTTTGGAGGGCTGAACAGTTAGTTTAGCCATGAGAACACCCTGTAAGATTGCTAGACACATTTTAATCTAGTCCTGATAGGTCTTTAAGTGTAAAAACATTTACGGCTAAGATGTTTCTTACTGCTGTGACAGGAAACAAAGATGTACAGCAACCTGCCTGTAAAAGTGAAAGAAGAATGTACATTGTTTAGTCAGCATTGGAATGGAACTCATATCACAAGTGGCTACATGTGGCTTCATCAGGGAAAAGCATGTCAAACTTCCCTCCCTCACCACTGAGTACTGTAATTGAATACAATATGCAGGTTAGCAGAAGATTTCTTAAAATAATATGACTGGCTGTTAGCACTGATTCCTTTCATATAATAGTTTATATCAAATTTTAGCCCTAAGTCACATTAATCTAAAACCTTTTACTGGTTCAGTGAAAACACCTGCTTACTGTGATGGTGTTCATGATGACGGTAGCTATTATATTTAATCTCAAAACAAGACTAGCAATGTGGACATCTAAATAATGTCAGCTGTCCACTGTACAGAAAATCTTTACGCTGATTAAGTGGAACCTTTACTGTTTAAACCAGTGCACAAGATATGTGTTTTTCTTCACTGTACTACTGAGACAAAAAACATCCTTCACTGCACGATTTTTAAAAACTACCACATAATCACATCATGATTCTTCTTAAGAGCACATTAGTAGTTTCTAAAATTTCTAAAAATTTCTAAAATTTCTAAACTTTCCCCCCACCAGCCAAGAGTAAGGAAAAATCTGATTTTGAAACTCATTATTTTAGTAGACTGAGATGATACACATGTAGTAACAGGCTTAAAAAAAACCCTAAAGCATTCTCTACTGTTTTACCTCTTAATCAGAACGATGCATTTTGCTTTTGAAACAGGTAAAAAAATGAGCATAAGCCAAGCTTCATTTTCTCTCTTAATATTAATCAAAAAGTTATTGTAATATTTTTTACTTGTTTGTTCTTTGGCTTGAGCAACAAGGGGTATTGGTTTAAAATGTTTCTGAAATACAACACCTAATTTTTCAAAAAAAATTACTCAAAAGAGCTATCATCTGTCTCTACTTATAGTCACTCAATTACTTCCAAATCAGTTTACTTTACAGGTAAAACAATGTGCTACTTCCTCCTAATTGTTAGAACCATAGCCTATGATTTGAAATTTCAACAGTATTCTTCTGAAGTCACTCAATATTTCTCCAACTTAAATTGTCAGTTATATGCATAATACCGTTACTGATATAAAAAAATCTCCTTATGTTTGGCAGACTAGATTGGAACATAACTTAGCCTTTACGGAACAACTAGTCAAACAGGCTACATCTGAACACATGGTCCTGGAAGAAACTCCATTCCTAAGCTGACCTCAGCTGCATTTTAGGGTGACCACCAGGTCTTTACCTGTAGGAAACTCAGGTGCCTGGGGAGCAGCTGAGTGACTGAGGGTCCCTCGGTCTAGGCAGTCAGGTTGTGGGGACTCCACAGAGCGGCTGCCAGGCAGCTGAGGAGCAGCAGCAGGCTCCAGAGTATTAATTTGCTGCCTACCCAAATCCTGCCAGTCTTTCCAACCCTGACGCTGTTCCTTGGCTTTCACAGTAAGGATGCACTACGTCCACCACAGTTCAACACTTCCAGAACATCAGTCCTTTACTACAACTTCATATATTTCTGAGCTACTCATATCTTCTGCATGTTTTAGAATTCAGAACATAAAATAGCAGTCATTAAAAAAATGCCCTAAGTTCCTCATTCAGAGAAGCCATGCTTTCATACATTGCCTGCTTAAGATTTCGTAAGCTGTCCTTTAAGAAAAAAAAAAAAGGAAGAAAGGGAAACAACATAGAAACCACATTATAAACAGATCAAATTCCTATTCAACAACTTCATATTCAGAAAATCAAGTCTACCTTGCTATGTGATTGCTGCTAAATATAGTTATTTTCTATCATTATTCACAGAATGCAACATTTCTAGCCCTCCACACTCTCAAACCATTCTCCATACACTTCTCTCACTGGCCACCTTCTTGATAAAGACAGGGAAGATACGATGACAATACAACACACTATGAGGTTTCTGCTTTCTCTTCTCTCAGACCCCAAGGTGAGTAGACCCACTGTAACTACTACCAGGCATCGGAACTGTCACTCACTTTAACTGTGCTAGTGTATTTTGCCCCTCAGCAACAGCCTAAGGCTCTTTTGGTCTCTCTAAGTTCAGGAAAGAAAACTGCATAAGATATGGCTGTTTTCAACATCTGACCTTGTGACATGAACCAGCTGGATTCACAGCACCTGACATCCTAGCTCTTGATTCCTATATTTAAGTTGTCTGTCTAAGCTTCGTTTGTAGTTAAGAGAGAAAAACTGGTATCTTCAGCATATTTCCATGTGTTCTATTTCAGACCTTTCGGATGAGAGGAAATAAGGTCCTAAAAGTGCCCATTTCTCACCACCAACTGCAAGAGAGTTCTAGACAACCAACTCATTTGTGGACATGCATTATGTAGATACTGACTGCATGGGTCTGATTGACCAGATGAAAACATTTTATTTATTCTTATGAAAGATGACTTGACATTGGAGTCTGATGTAAATTAGTTGCATTTAACACTGAACTCTAAATATGTACAGTTATAAAACATCCACCTACAACCATAAATCAAATTATTGTCTTCCAGACCAGAAAAATTACAGACAACATGAAAAGAATTATAGGTAATACAAAATTGATTGTTTTTTATTTAAGACACTCACCTTATTTCCAGTACCAAAGAAGAATTGATTTTCCAGCCTCGTACAGCATGCTGGAAGATTGAGGAGTCACCCTTTCGAATTATCTTATCAGAGCTATTGATCATTGATCTGCTCAAACTCAGTTCACCATCTCTGCAATGCAACACAGAAAAGACATGATTACATCAAAGCTAACTCTACTTTTAAGTAATTTGCGTCACGCGCACCGGTGATATTTCCTTTTTTTCACAACAACAACAAAAAAAAGCAATTATCTGCCAAATCAAATAAACTGTACCTGTGAGAAATCTACGGGCCACCTACATCTAATGCTTGAATATGCCATTTAAGATCATAAGTATGCTTATATCTGTAATGAAATGGACATAACAAAAATTATAATGAACTCCAAATTGTGAACTTGGATCAAACTTCAGTGTTTGTGAGGCAGATTCTGCATTTCTGTGTTCCAAATTTCCAATACTAGACTAAGAATTAAGTGTTAACTTTCAATCCTTCCTCTAGCAATTGCTCATATTCTACAGTAATGGCCTAATAGATTCCCTTTGGCTTCTATTGATACTAAAAGACTTTCATGCATGGCATTTTGGAGTTTAACAGCATACAAAACACAAAATTTCCTTGAGACTTCCTGAAACCTTTGTATGCGTACATCCAAACAACCTCAATTGTCTTATCCTGGCCCTTAGTAAGAGTTACAGCAACATCACTGCTGTATATATATATATATGTGGTATCGGTATTTGGTAAATTATATAGCAGACTAAACTCAAACTAACCTGCAATGGGACATTAAATAAGCCAAATAAAAGAAACAGGTAACATGTAGTGATGTGGAAAAAGTGCTACGATTGCAAAAAACCCTGTAACTAATAAACTAGTATTGTACACTTCATCAAAAACAACACAGCATTAGTAGCAATGCTCTCTCTCCCTCATCCCCTCTGTGCCAACATACTGCAGCACTGATATTGCACAGTCATAGGTAAGACCAACACCTATCAAAAAACCTAAAACTTTAAGGAATCATGTAGGCACAAGACCTGTATGCAAATTAACAAAATCATGCTAACTTCAGGGCATAGGATGCTGCAGAAGTCCCTACATTCAATAACCAGAATGTAAATAATACTTCTTCCTATTTTAAAATAGGCACTTTGTTCTACCGTTAAAACAAATGTGTTCACTTACATGCTCACCTCTTTTTTAGTTGAATTGCTTTACTTTATTTTCACTTAAAGTAATATTAAATAAACTAGCACCTAAGACGCTAAATTTACTCCAGAAATTTCTTAATTGTGTAAAGAACTGTGAAATAAATTTGTGCTACTTTGTATCTTCTACAATCACTGCAAATCCCCTCTGAGATAAATGAAACAGCTACCACAGCAATTTGTGGGTGACAGTGTCAACCTTCACTCTAAATTACCTTGCTTTGGTGACCCATCAGACCAATAATAAGATCTCTTCTCCTGAAGACACTTACTTAAATATAAAAAACTATATTCAAGCATATAATATAACAGAAGACAAACTGTTTAAGAAACACTGCATTCCACATAATACTCATGTTTCATTACTTGATCTGTAAAGGGTCATTACTATCCAGTTAAAGAAGGGCATGCTTTCACAATTATTTTCCTAGCAAACTTTACTATGAGAACACAGCTGACTTTAGGTTTATCACATACTTTGGAATTGCACATACACATTTTGGAACATCTGGGACTTAACCTGAGGGTGCCACTTATAAACATAAAATAGGCCACCTTGTGCATGAAGAGTTCTACATTACTGGTACTTCTGGGAAGTAAAACATCGCATGGAAAAATGATTCTGTCTTCCCATGTGGCCAGTCAAAAATAACCAAATGGCATGAGCCCTTCCTTTAGGAGAGAGGCAAGTGTAACGTCAACGGTGGCATCAGACACTAGTAGTACACTCAGGATTTTCTTTCCTGCTTCATACAAGAATGGACGGGATAACAGGCTGGGAAAAGAAACTGTATTCCAATACCCTTAACCAAAGTGAGTAGCACCATATTGCACAATAATTTTCACTGACAGCAAGGAAATAGAGATATCACTTAAAGACCTGGCAGAAGTACCTTACACCTATATTTTAAAGTGTTAAGGACATACATACTTATGACTAAATACACAGTTTCTTTCACAGAATCACAGAGTCACAGAATGTTAGGGATTGGAAGCAACCTCGAAAGATCATCTAGTCCAATCCCCCTGCCGGAGCAGGAACACCTAGATGAGGTTACACAGGAAGGCATCCAAGCAGGTCTTGAATGCTTCCAGAGTAGGAGACTCCATAACATCCCTGGGCAGCCTGTTCCAGTGTTCTGTCACCCCCACTGAGAAGAAGTTTCTTCTCAAATTTAAGTGGAACCTTTTGTGTTCCAGTTTGTACCCACTGCCCCTTGTCCTATCACTGGTTGTCACCGAGAAGAGCCTGGCTTCATCCTCGTGATGCTCACCCTTTACATATTCATAAACATTAATGAGGTCACCCCTCAGTCTCCTCCAAGCTAAAGAGACCCAGCTCCCTCAGTCTTTCCTCATAAAGGAGATGCTCCACTCCCTTAATCATCTTTGTTGCCCTACGCTGGACTCTCTCCAGCAGTTCCCTGTCCTTCTTGAACTGAGGGGCCCAGAAATGGACACAATATTCCAGATGTGGTCTCACCAGGGCAGAGTAGAGGGGAAGGTAAACCTCTCTCGACCTACTAACCACCCTCCTAATATACCCTAGGATGCCTTTGGCCTTCCTGGCCAAAGGGGCACAGTGCTGGCTCATGGTCATCCTGCTGTCCACCAGGACCCCCAGGTCCCTTTCCCCTACACTGCTCTCTAACAGGTCATTCCCCAACTTATACTCGAACCTGGGATTGTTCCTAGCAGATGTAAGACTCTACACCTTCCCTTGTTATATTTAATTAAATTTTTCCCTACCCAACTCTCCAGCCTGTCCAGGTCTCTCTGGATGGCAGCACAGCCTTCTGGCGTATCAGCCACTCCTCCCAGCTTCGTGTCATCAGCAAACTTGCTGATAGTACACTCTACTCCCTCATCCAAATAATTGATGAATATATTGAATAATATAGGCCCCAGTACTGACCCTTGAGGCACTCCACTAGATACAGGCCTCCAACTAGACTCTGTCCCATTGACCACGACTCTCTGTCTTCTTCCCTTCAGCCAGTTCGCAGTCCAACTCACTACCCAATCATCCAGACCACATTCCCTCAATTTAGCTGTGAGGATGCTGTGAGAGACTGTGTCAAATGCCTTACTCAAGTCAAGGTAGACTACGTCCACCACTCTGCCATCATCCATTCATCTTGTTATGTCCTCATAAAAGTCAATGAGGTTGGTCAAGCACGACTTCCCTTTGGTGAAGCCATGCTGACTGACCCTAATGACCCTCTTATTCCTGATATGCTTTGAGATGGCACTAAGGGTAAGTCTTTCCATCAGTTTCCCAGGGACGGAGGTGAGGCTGACTGGCCTGTAGTTATCCGGGTCCTCCTTCTTGCCCTTTTTGAAGACTGGAGTGACATTTCATATTAAATCATCTGTTCATTTTAGTAGCTTTTAAATCATGTCAATGTATTATAAGCTGGAGGGCGCTATTTTTGCAAATATATATGAATTCTATCTAATGACTAATTTCTGAATCATTTTAGCAGCTATCTCTAGTCTGACAGGAAGGAGTACATATTAAATTGGTGCAAAAGGAATTGTGGTTTTTGCATTGTTGAAATTTGCTGTTTGATATTGGAACACATTCTTAAACACATGTGCTTTTCTTCATTATTTTTTTCTACTGACTTACTACTTGCTGTTTATTTTAGATTTGGTTTAGACTATGGAAATGATATTAGACAAAAAGCAAATTTGAGCAGTTTTCTTATTCAAGTTCAAAATGAGTCGTGAAGCAGTAGAGACAACTCACAACATCAACAACACATTTGGCCCGGGAACTGCAAACGAATGTAGAGTGCAGTGGTGGTTCAAGAAGTTTCACAAAGCAGACAAGAGCCTTGAGGATGAGGAGTGTAGTATCTGGCCATCCGAAGTTGACAATGACCATTTGAGAGCAATCATAGAAGCTGATCCTCTTACAACTACACGCGTAGTTGCTGAAGAACTCAACATTGACCATTCTATGGTCATTCAGAATTTGAAGCAAATTGGAAAGTTGAAAAAGCTTGATAAGCAGGTGCCTCATAAGCTGACCAAAAAAAAAAAAAAAAAAAATCGTTGTTTTGAAGTGTCATGTCCTCTTCTTCTGTGCAACAACAATGAACCCTTCTTCGATCAGATTGTGACGTGTGATGAGAAGTGGGTTTTATACGACAACCGGCGATGGCCAGCTTAGTGGTTGGGCCAAGAAGAACCTCCAAAGCACCTCCCAAAGCCAAACTTGAACTAAAATCAGGCCACGGTCACTGTTTGGTGGTCTGCTGCTGGTCTGATTCACTACAGCTTTCTGAATCTTGAATTCTATCTGAGAAGGATGCTCAGCAAATTGATGAAATGCGCTGAAAACTGCAACGCCTGCAACGCTGGCATTGGTCAACAGAAATGGCCCAGTTCTTCTCCACGACAACGCCCAACTGCACGTTGCACAACCAGCACTTCAAAAGTTGAACGAATTGGGCTACAAAGTTTTGCCTCATCCGCCATATCACCTGACCTCTCACCAACCAACCACCACTTTTTCAGGCATCTTGATGACAGGGAAAACGCTTCCACAACCAGCAGGATGCAGAAAACGCTTTCCAAGAGTTCGTTGAATCCCAAAGCAGAGATTTTTAGGCTACAGGAATAAACAAACTTATTTCTCATTGACCAAATGTGTTTATTGTGATAGTTCTTGTTTTGATTAATAAAGATGTGTTTGAGCCTATTTATAACGATTTAAAATTCACAGTCCAAAACCACAACTACTTTTGCACCAACCTAACATTAAGAAACATGGTATCTTTAATGCTGCTGCTTCCTTACACATTCATTTTCACGTGTATTTTTGCATACATACAACCCCAAAATTTTAAACTTTTGTGCATCCCCTAAGTATTCAGATACCACAGCATCACAGCAGAAACAGGGCTTACATTCATGCTGAACAAGAGGGAAAGATACCAGCAAGTTATGAAAGACTTTCATACAAAGGGAAGCAAACATGGCATCATTAATCAGGCATATACACAGGTGAGGCCAACCTCGTGCTCCTGGGAGATGCCAGGGCCACAGCCACCCAGCTGTGCCCAGTGCATGCACCCAGCTCCCACACTGGCCTGCCTGGGCATGGGTCAGTTAAGAGGGATGCACTTTCTGGTTTAGACTCTGGGGACTGCGGGGGCGAAATGGGAACTAAGGCGGCTGCAATTGTCCCAGCTTCCCCCAGGCCAATACGGGAACTTTAAATCTCCGTATGCCTCCTCCTCAAATTAAGGCAAAAGCCAAAGGAAGAAAATCTGCCGTGAATGCATCCCTCTGCCCCCTAGTCAATTTGCACAGGAAAGTGTGAGCCCCTTCCCTGCCTTTGCTGATTTCACGGAGCCACCATGGAATTCCTCCCTGTGAAAACAAAAATTTATACATCTCAAAGGATAAATAAGCTTGGCTGAAACCACATCTTCACAGGTTAGCTGCAAGCTGCGAGAAAAATGAGGAATACAGGCATGCAAGTACACAAACCCAATGTGAGAGAATGAGAAAGCTGTGCTCACAGAAAAATGGCAAGGGAATTTCTCCTTTAATTTTCAAGCTCAGACTGGCAGAAGAGCGAAAATATGTAAGAGTGTCTCGGCGAGGGAGCAGAGTTTCCACTGGAGGAGCCTCACGAACCTTAGGGGTATGTCTCGCACACTCTCAGAGCAAGCCCGGGAGCACAGCTCACAGGCAAACTTGAAGGACAGAGACAGGAGCCAGCAGTAGCTGCCAGCGGCCGCCCAGCCCGGTACGGTCACCTCTGAAGGGCTCCCAAAGCAGCAAACGAGGCACAACGCACTCCGGCGGCCGCCACTACCACCTCCAGCTACGCCGGCCGTCAGGGAGCACCCGGCGCCCCCCATTACTGCGGCTGGGGGGGAGCAGCATCAGCTGCAACACTGACACCAGCCAAACTCCCGCCCGGGCCCCCAGTCCGCCAGCGCTGAGCTCCGCCAGCCAAACCCGATCGTAGCCTGTCCCGCAGCAGTACCCCTGCTCCACACACGCCCCCCCACCCAGCCCCACGCCCCCCTTCCCTGCGCAGACCAGCAAGGGTGCCAAGTTGCGGTGGCAACGCAGGGGAGCGGGTCACGGCCCAGGGTGTGCCAGGGGACCTGAAGACCCGGGTGGGGCCCTGGAGAAGACCTCAGACAGCCACATCGCCAGGACGTCCCCTCGGGGAGCCTTCCCGGCGTTGCGCCCCGCAATTACCCGACGAGCGGTGCCTCCTGGCGCTCCTCAGTCCGCGCTATTTCTTTCGTTTTATAGAAGATGAGGAGGAGACTTATCGTGCACGCAGTCCACCTCTTCCTGACTGAACGCATGTCTTCTGCGAAACGCAGTCCCCCTCCCCCTTTTCCTTTGTTTGTCAGGGGTGTGCGGAAAAGAACTCCACACGCGGCACAAATTGCCAAAAACACTGTAGATCTTTTTTCGAAATAGTTGAAGAAAAAAAACCCATAAAATCAGGAAGGCGCAGACGCTGGGGGACGTTTGGCGTTTAGTTTGTCTTTCACCCTGTCCCCGATAGCCAAGGACCAGGGCTCGCAGGCGGCGGCTCGCTCTCCTCGGCCAAGGAGATAAGTCCGTGGCGCCGCCGCTCCGCGCCCGCCGCGCCGAGCCGAGCCGAGCTCCTCCCGCCGCTGCTCCGCTGCGCCTCGGGCCCCGGCTCCGCTGCAGCCCTCTTAGACCGCGCCGGCCACGGCCCCGGGGCGCCGCTGGCACCTCCCTCCGCGCGGCGGGGCGGTGGCGGGCGGAGCGCTGCAAATGGGCGCCGTGTGGGGGCGGGCACCCGGCCTCGCGCCGCAGGTAGCGGCAGCGAGCGGCGGGAGACGCGGGTCCGGGCTGTGCGGAGTTGCGGACCGCGGTGCGGGAGGGCAGGGGCGGCACCCGCTGGGTAGAGGCTGGAGGTCCTCCCGCTCTGTAGCCCCGCTGTGTTTGTGGAGGGGTTGCCTTTTTCCCCTGAAGCACGTAGTGCCCTGTCGCCTGTTGGGTGTCAGAAAGTTTGAGTAAAGCACCGCCAGCTCAGTGCCACTAAGAAGACACGCTTCCTTTTTTTGAGAAGGATAAGGGTGGTTTTTGTTTCTGTTTTTTGTTTGTTTGTTTGTTTTGTTTTGTTTTGTTTTTTGTTCTCTCGCTTGACGGACGCTTGGAGCGTGAAAAGGGCATTGCAGGTTTATCCCAGCTTCGGGCTACGGCCTGGGCAGCTCCTCCGGCCCCGACACCATCGGGAGAATGCAAGGGGAGGGAGGGGCAGGGAAGTACTAGGGTCTCTGCACACCCGCGTCCGGAGGTTAACCCCGGAGTGTGGCCAAATCCACTGCCCAAGCCCCGCTCTTTTGTGCCCTGTTTCATCTATGCGGACTCAACATGGCCGTTATTTTTATACTTGTGCTAGGATGATTTCTCTGAAAAGCACAAAATAACTCCAAATCTCAAAAGAAAATTAAAAAAGCCCTTTCAAATGCATAATGCAACATGAAAAATAAATAATGAGCATCCACTTTTCTCAGTATTATTTTGTCCTCTCCAAAGTGACTGGGATTATTCTGTGTGACAGCCATCTGCACACAGCCATTAGGCTTACATTTATGGAACAGGCTTCAACACCAACACCACTCTTCTCCCATGGGGATCCAGGAAGGGTTTGTGACAAATCTGATGTGATTCCTCTCAGGTTAAGAGCGGGAGCTCACAGTGTGACAGAACTTTCCCTGGGTCTATTTGATCTGATATGCTGTATTAAGAACTATTTGGTCACAGACATTTCATAGCAAGATGCAAGCAAATGTAGAGATAAGCATGGATTTTTCTTTCCTGAGAGAATATTACCTCACAGGCATTAAAAGTGAAGAAGGCTTGGAGAAATCCTTAAGAATGTCAGGGCTGCTAGTAGTTATGTTCTAAAAATCATTTTTGTTTAAAAGCAAATATTTAATTCAGCCTCAGTGGAATAGAATGGATACTTTGCAACTTCCTTTCACACAAGCCACATCAAACTGTGTTTTCTGTGCCCTTCTCTGCTGAGGCTCTGGTAACCTAGTCTTGGAAACTGACCTCTAAATAGCATCAGCAGCAAAAGGAGTAAAGCCCATTCTACTTGCGAGCATGAGCTTCAAATTTCACTCGGTATAATTCATGTCAGACAGTCTCTTCTAGACGAAAAGTGAATTCAAATGCAAAATCCTATTTAATACCATTGTAAAAATTGCATCACTTCTTCAGCTGAAAAGTTAGGATTCGATTAGTTGTCAGTCCTGTTGAACATCTGCAAATACACTTTTTTACATGCTTATATTGTTTTTGTATATAAGATTATTTTTATAGTTAGATGAGCTTATCAGCAACAGATACTGAAAACGTATACAGAGGGTCCCAAAATCACCCACCTTTGGTGGTGGTTTTACTTGGTTCCAGCCACAGCTACCAATGGCAGCTTACACTATCAGCCACAGCAGCTTTTGGTTTTGTACCAGCCTATGTGAACATTCAGAAAGTAGTATGTCTTCATCTTCTCCAGCTTCTGCTAGGCTTCCTTCCACCTGAAGCTTAAAATCCATCTCCTCTGCTGCTTCATGTGGACTAATTGTCACCTCACACAAGGAATCCTTGCTTGCACCCAGGAGACTTGAGGACTGATGGTGATGGGCATCATGAAGTACCTTGTCCATCACAGTACACTTCTGTATCTGTGCTCTGTCTGCTTGCAACCAGTCTGACTGAAACTGAACTCCACCACTTCAAGAGGCCTAAAAAGTTGACACCAAACTGATTCTATGTACAAGTAGCCACAGCAGCCTTATCCAGGCAGGTGGACACTTCTGCAGTTTGTGTTTTTTGGGTTTTTTTTTTAATGTCTCTGTGTTTTTAAATACCATGAGCAGTACTAGTGCATTCTCCATGATGGTCCCAGCACCCTTGAGGAACCTATCTAATATTTTAACTACAAACTCTAAACCATCAAAACTCCCAAACTGTTATTCAGTTGTTAAAACGTAAAACTGTCAATTTACACTTGAGTAAAATATGAAGAAAAAACACTTATCCAGAAGCACACATTGATAATCTGTGGCTATGATCCTGAAAATTCAGGCTGTTCTCATGACTGTCATTCTACTACCATGAGAACACACTACTGGGTCAGAAGAGAACTATGGGATCTTGAGAGACAACCCAGTGCATCCCCCCCCACAAGACAGGATTTATGATATCGCTCATGTACCTGACTCATATAGACTAACTTGCTCTTGAAGACTGATGCTATTTGCAACTCAGCCACCTCCATTGATCTGATCCTGCAGTGATTCACCATATTCACCTTCTGTGTGTGCTGTTCTAAGCTCTGACGTTATCTGTATAGGAGGGTCCCAGTGCCACTTGAAAGTTGACCCAGGGCAACTTCTCAACATCTTCAGTGCTCTCCCAAATCAGTCCTGATCTCTATTTCAGAAATAGCCTTACAGCTGTGACTACAGTGCAGAAAGCTACTCTCACAGCTGTTTTGATCAGGATTCCCTCCTAATCTTTACTCTTATTTTCTAGCTTTCTGATGTACTCAAGTAACAGGGCAGATGCATATAGTATATAGGTATATAGCATATATATAACATAATTGAGCCAGGTGGTACATTTCACTTGCAATGACAAATTTTGTTGTAACACAAAATGAGTTTACTGTATACACAATTTAAACATACATATCACCAATTCATTTAATTACCTTTCTTTAATGTATATTAACAGCACTTAATAAGTCTAATGAGCTATCTAAATTATGCCTTGAAAGGATTTCATCTTTCTCACACAATCTAATGATATTTAAGTAATGAATAGAGTTTATATCAAATAGTATGGTTTATTTTAAATGAAGTAAGGGAATGGTTGAGCTCTGTAAACCTAGAAATATGTTTAGTAAATTCTATTTTAAGGCAGCTAGTGATGTCAGTATAACTTATTTTATGAAGACTACTGGAGGAGCAAAAATATGAATAATATAAATAATAATACATTTCAGCATATCAGATTTCAGAGTGCTAATTGGTTCCTATAGCAAAGTGTTCTTGAAAGGCCACATTTCATGCTGAAGAAAGCGTTTAGAAACTTCAAACATTTACATTTGTTAAAACATACTATCATATAAAGTCCTTTTTGTGTTAAGTGTATTTGATGTTGTCTGTGGGTGCTCAGAAATATCTTCTGACTTAATTCTATCCTTCTTATCACTGAGGACAGAGAAACGCTATAAGACATTGCCTAGGGAAGCCGTAGCATTTCCATCACTGGATGTCTTCTGGACCAAGTTACACAGATCCTCTGAATTCTAAACTCAAGGTGAAAGGATGGATGAGGTAACTTTTTCAGGTCCCTTCTGACTCTTTTTTTTAATATATAATTTTAGTGTAAACCTGCTCCATTTACAGCAAGCAGAGCTTTCTGGTTCTTATATAATAATTTTTAACAGAATACTGAATTTTGTGGGAAGGTCATGTGTTTCAGGAATAGGTATAGCTGATGTTTTATTCTTATATTTGCTTAACATTTTGAACTCTGTTTTAGTCCTATGCAGTGTGTTTATTAGTCTTAACTATTCAAATTTTATTGTAAAAAAGAAGCATCAGTTAAAACAATAAATAATTATTTAAGGAATTTTTAAGTACTCCTCATACTTAAATCTGTTTTTGTGCAGACATCAATGTCTTTAAATATTTTCATTGATAGTTCAAGCAGAGGCACCAGACATTCACATCTTTTGCTTAATGTTAATGTGCACAGGACACTAATACTCTGCAGGAGAAGTACTCTTACAGCCAAAATTTGAATATCTTCTATGCTTCTATTTGTAATCATCCATCCATACTTTTGTTGAAACGTCTTCCTCTTTGAAATATAGTCTATTTGCTATTGTAGTAGAAGTATTGCATTTTCAACATTCCTGGCATTGCAAATAGCAGCATTTCAAAAACCTCAGCTTCATAACACAACAGCTTTTCTATAGGCAGCACAATTAAAGATGATGCTGTGAAATGCATTTTTGTATAGTTATTCCACTGTACAGGACTCGAGGTGTGGGTTGGTGGTGCTTAATTTCTCTTGATGTTTAGATACACAAAAAGCAGGTCAGAATCCATAGTCAGGTTCACCTCCCCTTTCATTTTCGTGACTAACGTGCAATGATGACGTAGTGTTTGCAATTGCCTTGCAAAACAATCACGGGATCAGTAATGTGGAGACAGTTGCAAGAAGCTTACCTAAATCTCTCAGCAGTTTCTTTTTGTGTGTGGTAGGAAGAGAACATATTTTTCTCTAGAATAAACGCTACAGCAATTCTTTAGAAGGCTTGAAACTAAATCTCAATGAAGCCATATCATCTGTTTTATGTTCTTTTTTGCAGTTGTGTATTTATCTAGTGCATTGCGGACTTCTCTGATCCAGGCAAACTTGTATATTTTAATTTTTTTTGTTTGTTTGCCTTTGTGTGTGTGTGTGTGTGTGTGTGTGTGGTCTTTTTGTTGTTTGTTTGGTTTTTTTCCCCCTTTTTTCTTCATATTTATTTATTTATTTATTTATTTATTTATTTATTTTCAAGTGAATAATCACAGTTATACAAACAAGGGAGACACAACATTGAATGAGTTTTTCCTTTTTTTGAAAGGCTATGCTTTGGTTTCATTTACTTATAGCACTTCATAACTCATTACTGCATGCTGAGTAATATATTTCCAAAACACATTGTAATGAAAATACAATATGAGAT
Organism: Streptopelia decaocto; assembly: GCF_964273445.1. Classification (NCBI taxonomy): domain Eukaryota; kingdom Metazoa; phylum Chordata; class Aves; order Columbiformes; family Columbidae; genus Streptopelia; species Streptopelia decaocto. The sequence continues at coordinate 41,897,398 of NC_138657.1, forward strand.
ATTACTACATTAATTTTCCATGTCAGAGAACCGGAAAGAGATTTTTCTGAGAAGCTTTATGTTGAATTTGTGAGGTTCTGCTATATTTTAGTAACTGTGAATGGCCTCCCAGTGAGAGACATCATCTTACTAATGGTTCGCGGCAGGGTACACACATAGGCTATATAGATTTGGGGGTGAGGAAAGGAGCTTTTTGTCTGAATCCAAACCACAGCAGGAGATATTCACTCTTTGGGAGCTAATGCCCATTTTTATTATTGCTATTTTCAATTTTGGTTAATTCAATGATGGTTAAACTGTATATAGACACATACTAAAAGAACTTCCCATATGCCTTCAGCTATATTTTCTCACATATCTCTTTGGCAGTAACACCTTGAGGCATTTGCTGAGATCAAGTATACAGCTTGTTGTGAATTCACCGCCTCCCCCCCCCTTTTTTTTTTCCTAATTGGAAAACAGTAGTTCAACAACACTTTGTGTCCTCTTTGTAAGTCTCAACAAAAGGAAATGCTCTCCATGTCAAAAACTGAATTTCTGGTCAGTGAGAGAGGTCGGACCTACCAGCAATTTAGTCTTTTCTGCACTCACGTGGCATACAAAGGATTTGGACTCAGATCCTTGTCAGAGGAGGTTTTTGGCTGTCTTCATCAGCTGCTTATAGACCTTTTATGGGCAGATGAACAAGCAAGCCCTTTTTGTTAGTAGCTAAGGTACCTCAACATGATCTCATATTTGCTGCGGACAAAAGCATGCATGCAAACCGTGACTGTATAATAACCATCAGATGCTGTAAGTTTATAGTATGCCCTCTGCTGTGGAAACTTGTTTGTGAAGCTGTACTCTCAGCCTGCATTGCTATGATTAATTTCATTTTTAATGACAGCTTTCAATGACAGTTTTACACCAGTGGCTAATGCTTAAGACAGGACAAAATGCTCTTCTACCACATTCCAAGCAACATCTTCAACGGTAGCTCTTTAGGGCAAGTCATTCTCTAAAACACAATAAAACACAATAATTTTTTTTTCCCTTCCCTTCCCTTCCCTTCCCTTCCCTTCCCTTCCCTTCCCTTCCCTTCCCTTCCCTTCCCTTCCCTTCCCTTCCCTTCCCTTCCCTTCCCTTCCCTTCCCTTCCCTTCCCTTCCCTTCCCTTCCCTTCCCTTCCCTTCCCTTCCCTTCCCTTCCCTTCCCTTCCCTTCCCTTCCCTTCCCTTCCCTTCCCTTCCCTTCCCTTCCCTTCCCTTCCTTTGCAAACTTGTATTTGCTAATCTAGTCACAGATGATCAGGGTCCTAGGTCTTTAAATTTCCATGGGAAAGCCTACCTCAGAAGTTAAAAGTCCACAGAGAAGACACTGGCACCAACCAGGGAAAGAAAAAACACAAGGAAATGGGATTTTCCATACATCATCCAGGTCAGTGGGCGGACATGTGAAGCAGATCTAAGATTAAGTTCTGACTCCAATGAAGTAGATACAAAAATTCTGATTGGCTTCAGCAAGGTTAGGTTATAAGTTCAGCTCTCCTACCTTAGAGTTCTATACTCAAAATAGGAAGACACTAAATGTAGGCAGAACATATCAAGAAAGATATTCCATAATTTTACTTAGTGTATTTCATTAAATATTGTCTCTTAGGCTAAGAAGTTTTAAAAAATTACAAAAAGTATAAATGTATTCCATAGAAATTGCATTAATAATCTAATCCTACTACTTGTAGTCTGATCAATGACAGTGTAGATGGAAATAACATTTTTCCATATTTTGTTGACTCAGGAAAGCATACAAAATCTTCACCATTTGCAGTTACAGAAGTCCTTCAGAAGCTTCTCAATGTTTTTCACTGGAGGAAATGTAAGCTCTGTATCAACTTCAGAGACTTAAAAAAAAAGATATGGTTTGCATTAAATAAAAGACAGAGAACTTTTGAGTTTTGCTTATAATACTTTATATTTTAGTGCTCTTTAAAGGAAGTTACATCACAAAATCAAAATTGGCTATTTTTGGCAGAAACAAATGACACAATAACTATACTCCAGAGAAATTCTGTGGAAAGTAAATTTGATTTACCAAGCTTTTCACTGACTGTGAAGTTTAACATTAAGGTGGAAAGAATGTTTCATTTTGAAAACACTGGTTCAGCCCTGACTGAAATAAAATAATCTATGAAGGAAATAAATACCAAATATGTATACACATGTAAAGTGCTATAAGTCACAAGATGTAAATATTCTCTAATTACAGATGAAGACACAGACTCAAGTCTGATGTGCTTGAACAGGAAATTGCCACCTAGCTGTGCAGAATTGTAAGAACTTATTTTCCCGTGTATGTTTTGGATGATTGGAGAGTGGAAAAATCTGTCATGGTCTTAGGTTAGACAAAAGTATGTGACTAATGTAGATCTGTGCCCAGAAACAGGTCATTTGAAATTATTTTGCTCAGTTGCTGCAAAGTGCTCTAGTTTGGCTGTTTGCTCTCAGTGGAGAATTTCCACAGTGCAAAGCACAGTCGTGCCACGTGCTTTCCCTCCATGTGCTTCCCCTCCACCTGCTTGCCTCAAAATAAAAAAAATGCCAAGCAGAGGTAAGAGGAGATAGAGAGAGCTGTAGTGTACTATGTCCATCCTCACCTGGCGGTGACTGGAAATTATTTTGGAGCCAAGTCCTACCAGCCCAAGCCCTGGTACGGACCACAGGAATAGTCTGTGTTCTCAGGGAGAGGAAGGGCTTAGGAAGTGCTTTTGGCAGTAACAATATAATATTTATGGTGAGTTCCAGGTGCCACTTGCTTCCCCAAAATCAATAACATGTATATTTTATAGTATAATAACAGAGTATCTCTCAGTATGAGTGTATTGATACTCAGTTTCATCAGCATTTATGATGCCTTATTCTAGTTTAACCACACCATTGCAAATGGGCTTCAACAGCACCTTTCTCAGAATCTTTGTCTGGACAACTTAATGGTGGATGTGTGTTACACCTGGACTCCTTTTAGCATTTTTGTTAGCATCTCAGATTATCAAGTCTTGACCTGTACATCTTGCAATGCAGCGTTTTTAGGACAATTGCTTTAGAATTCAGGCTGATGGCTTTCAGGTCTGTCCCGTCTTTGTCGGTCTGAGCATCTATAAAGCTTTTGTTTTCTTCTTGAAGCAAATCACAATGTAGAGAAACTGGATATGTGAAATCCTACACATTTAAAGATTCAGGAACCTATGATGTATTGCACCAGGAGCAGGAAAAATGCTAGGCTAAGTTATTCAAGATGTAAAGAGTTCTTTGATCCATGCAAAAAGGTTTGGTTTGGGGGGAAATTGCAAGATGCCCTGTGAAACAGCAGAGCTATCTTTCTGCAAGCTAAGTTGTATATATTTCAATATCTCAGTGACAAGTTAACCAGTGACGACATTCCACATGACATAAAAGGCAAAATACAAAGTTAGTGTGTGTAAAGGGACTTGGTCTGCAAATCCCAACAACTATCTCCAGGGCCAGTGAAAACTGTGCTTCACAAATCATAGAATCATAGAACCATAGAATAGTTTGTGTTGGAAGGAACCTTCAAAGATCATCTAGTCCAACCCACCTGCAATGAGCAGGGACATCTTCAACTAGATTACGTTGTTCTGAACCCCGTCCAGCCTGGTCTGGAATGTTTCCAGGGATGGGGCATCTACTGCCTCTCTGAGCAACTTCTTCCACCCTCATTGTAAAAAATTTCTTCCTTACATCTAGCCTGAATCTCCTTTCTTTCAGCTTGAAACCATTACCCTTTGTCCTGTCATACCAGCTAAAAAAAATCTGTCCCCATCTTTCTTACAGCAGAGCCTTCACCTTCTTGCCAAACTTCTTTTGATGCAGCCCAAGCCACGATTGGCCTTCTGGGCTGCAAGCGCACATTGCCGGCTCATGTGCAATCTTTCATTCACTAGTACCTCCAAGACCTTTTCTGTAGGGCTGCTCTCAATCCCTTCATCCCCCAGTCTGTACTGATACCAGGGATTGCCCCAACCCGGGTGCAGGACCTTGCACTTGGGTCTTGTTGAGTCTCATGAGGTTTGCATAGCCCCACTTCTTGAGCTTGTCCAGCTCATGCTCTTGTTAGAAAGTAGAGAAAGAAATTCCACCTAATTAAACATAGGTATCAGAGAAAAAAAAAATAGGGTAAACCACGGACTGAAACAAGCTGTCTGTGCAATAAACGGGACAGTTATCTAAAGAAAATGCTGAGGTGTGCAAGACAAGAGGCAACAGATCACACAATCAGTAACAGCAACATCAACAACCTGTGCTATTAAAAAACAACCAACCAATCAACCAACCAAAAACAAACAAAAAAAACCCCAAACCAAACTGACAAACATACAAAAACTACTGATGAAAAAATAAAGAATTTGAAGTTGTCAGTGATGCAGAACCAGTTGTTTGTCTGCACTTGTAGATATACAAGGATGCATCCTATAATTAATTTCCTACACCAGACTAAGTAAGAAAAGACAGGTTTCAATTAATGACAGTGATAAACTATTTGAATAAAGGCCATCCAGCAGGGACTGACCAGTCAAAAGGAGAAAATGGAGATATCAATTTCACAAAATATTAAGAAAAAATTGTCCAATTCTCTTTAATTTAAAGCATGCATGTTGTCCTAAGATGTCCTATGCATGCAGGTGAGCTCATTTTAAGAAGTTTTGGATTCAGTCCTCAGTCATTGTTCTTGAGGTTTTACAGAGCCAAGACCTAAAGTTCCCTTTTCCTGGGTGCATTTTGCTTTTTGGTAGTAGGTTGAGCTATTTTATAACTCAGTACTTCAAAAAGTTTTAACATTTTAGGCAAAATAAAAGCTTGCTAGAACAGAGTCCATTCCAATAAACTAGGTAGACCTAGATCAGCTTGCCACGTCGAAGATTGAGGACAATGCACCATTTGAAAAGACCCTCTGTTTTATGAGATACCTTACACTAAACTATCATTAATGTGTTTAAATTTGTTGTTGGCCCATCTGAAAAATTAAATCCATTCTTCTGCTAAGTAAGACTTTTATATATACTAAAGCACTTATGTTGTAACATTTTATCTGGGTAGTAACTGAATCTCTAAAAGCTGACATGGTTGGGATATTACCCGAATCATCTCTGTTTTCTCGCCTCGTGTTTTAGGATTCTCAGGGAAGCAACAGGATTCTCAGGGAAGGCAATTATATTCATATAAATAAAGCAGTAAAGGAGGCTATTAAAGATATTTTTTAGAAATCCTTTCCTGATGACTGGCTTTGTGGACACACTCTAGGCATTAGATTAAAGCATATTTATGGACATGCAAACATTTATGAGACACTATGATTAGGTTTTCTATACTGACCAATCATGCTATATGGAATGATTCATGTGTTAATGTCAACAATGTTCTTTACTGCTGTTGTATAGTTGGTCTATGTATGCTGCAACAGCTGCTGTCTTTGCTTGAAATTCAAAGTGGTGCATAAGGTACTTCTTCAGAGAGGACTCTACCACACTTCACAGGTGGCAGAGAAAATCAGGCATATTTATTTTTCAGTAGGGGATGTTCTCAGGACCTTTGGCTGTGCTTAGAAAGCAGCAAACACATGAAAGAAGACAGACCCAAGCACTGGACTGCAGTATGTAGTGTACTGTATTTCTTCCTGTATTACTTCAGAAATTACATTCATAATAATTTGTGTGTATTTTTGGTAGGGCTTCTTTTAATCACAAAAAGTTTGGAAGGATTTCAGACTAGAGTGTCCTGTTAAGGATACTATTTATTTCTTAAAGATATTACATGTGTTTCCATGTTTTCTTCAGTTTTTTTTTTTTGTACATTTATGAACAGATGGAGATACTTTTAAAATTATATAGTTCTATTCATGATCTAAAATTACTAAGAGGGTGCATATGTGGTCTAATGTTTATAGAAATAAATACAGATTAATGAAAAGTGCCAAATACAGGAGTTTTTTGGGTGTTAAAATCCATAATCAAGTTCTGTGTCTGAAAAATACCTCTAATGCATACACTGGAATAAACAGAAGACTACAGTCACCACATTATTTTCAAAGGCTGCACTTTTGAAGGATTTAAAGATGGACAAAATTCACTCTCATGGTGCAGATATGTAACAACATTCTATATTACCTACAAGGAAAGTTTTAACAAATCATTGAATTAATCTATCAAGAAGCCAAAGTGCTAAAGCTGAGCACCATACAGCCAACATTACAGAACCTGTCTCAGTCTGCACCCACAAATACCACATGATCTGCAAAGGGCAGAACCAATTCCTGTCTCACTTGAATTTTACCTCAGTGTCATCCTAAGCACCTACTCATCAGCCCCGGTCAACTTGCTGTGCCATGCTTTGGACTTTGGGACCTGGATTAAAGACTGAAGGGTGAATAATGCTCTAAATCTATGTTGTTGCATCTTAATTTCAGCAAAATTTCTCCTAATGAGAATGCAATCCCAATTTTATGTTTATGTTAATCCCATCATCTAATTATAGATTAAAAATACAAAAAGTACAAAGGTAGACTGGGCAGATTGATATTACTGCAACAGGATACTTTTCAAATGCAATACTGCATTTCATTTGAACAATTTCCAAGAAAACTTACTCTGATATTATCTGTTGTGTTAGATTCTAAAAATCAACAGAAATATCTTATCTTCTAGTATGCAAAGGAACTACAACACTTGCCACGAAGTATACCCAAGCTCTAAGTAACAACTCAGAAAAATACACCTGGGTGAATTTTAAGGTGCACAGTTGCCTAGTAACTCCATATTTAAGTGGAGTCTAAACATGATGTTTGAATATTTAAATGTTTGAGCTCTTCTGCCAAAAAAAGCCAACTAAGTCCTTTTCTGCATGTATCACATGTATATTTTTGTCAATCTATGTCTAAAGTGCTTTATCTTCTCATTAAATCATACATTTTGTTCTATTTTTAATATGTTAGCATTTATCACTTGCATGTTTCTTTGCTTTTTTCCTATGTAGACCTAATTCAGAGAATCATTCACATCACAACAATTTTATGAACAGGAATGCTTTTTACGGTCAAGACCAGAAAAAAACAAACCAAACCAAACAAAAAAAAAAACCCAACCAAAACAAAACAAAAATAACAGAAAACAAAAATGTACTTATTGAACTGCTAAATTATTTAACACCATCCCTCCCTGTTTTCAGTATGTCTTCTATACATATATTAATAATTTTTAGACTGAAAAGGAGGAATCACAATGTCAATAAATTGCAACCTTATACTAATACACAAACATATTATGTATGTCTGCAGATGATGTTCTTACTCTTTGAAGAAGTAAAACAGGCAAGGGAGAAAGGTCTCTCAATTTGTCAGCTTCAGCTGTCTAGTAACTATGAAAAAGAATTTCCATTCTGTTTTTCAGTCACAGAGTCACTGGACTGTTAAGACTTCTGGTAGGTCATATCATCCAGACAGTATTTGATCTTTGATGTTCAAACACAAAAAAAAAAGGAAAAAGGAAAGAAGAAAAAAATTAAAAAGTAAAAAGGAAAAAAAAAAGGAAAATGAAAAAAAGAAAAAAAAAGAAAAAGAACAAAAGAAAAAAGATAAATGAAAAAAGAAAAAAGAAAGAAGAAAAAAAGAAAAAATAAAAGAGAAAAAAACAAAAAAAAAAGAAGAAAAAGAAAAAATGAAAAGTAAAAAAGAAAGAAGAAAAAAAGAAAAAAGAAAGAAAAAGAAAAAAGAAAGAAAAAGAAAAAAGAAAAGAAAATAAAAAGGGAAAAAAGAGAGAGAGAAAAAAAGTGATATGTACATCCTTGAGTTCACTGATAAATTTCAACTTACACATAAATCCAAAATTATGTGCAATTTCTATTTTTTGAATAAAAGTTATCTCTAATGCCATATGACTTGTAAGGCTTTCCTCCTTTTCTCTGCTAAAAATGCTGTAAATAATTTTTTCTCTTCATGCAAATCTGGAAACATGTCAATGTGAACACAGAGAACGACAAATAGGATGCAAAGGTGATTTGAAACCTTAGCTGAGAATCAGAAATTAAGTTAGCACTTCACAACATCTACTTTCAACAAATGAAAAAAGTTAAAGTAAGCTTCTGCCTGCAGTCAAGTTAAAATCCTATCACTTTGTGTGCAACATGAGTAAAACAGGCCAATCATTTTAGAATTTGTCAGGGTGTCAATTATTCCTAGCTGTTACAATAATAACCTCTCAAAGGATGACCTTTTAAAGATGAAATAAGATTGCTGGGACCTACTTTGTCTTTCATTTGTCTGAAAATAATTCCAACTTTTCTGAATTTATTTCTGGAATTATGACATTGTCAAAGTATTAGGGGAGCAATTTTAAACACACATTCCTGGGACTAGAAGAAAACATGTAATGTAAATGGGACAAGCTTGCAGCCAAATTAATTCAGCCTCTGGAGCCTGGATTTCTGGTAAGCTATCATTTTTTTCCAATACAAAGTTTTTCTCTAAATGGCCTATGTTAAATATAAGATGGAGAAAGATCCTAAAATACCAAGCCCTGCCAATCTGAATACATCTAATTTATGCAAAATAGTTTCTTGTATCTTCTTTTGATATTCCAGGCAGGGATCTCACCCCTTTCCCTCCACTGCTATTTGGCCTACCCAGCTGCAGACAATTAGAAAAGGGAAATACACCATTACCACAAAAAACCTTTAGCACTGAATTGTATGATATAAAAACCAACTAAAACAACAACAAAAACCCCATTGCTGTTCTGCTGCTTGTAGCTAGCTGCCTTTGAAATAAAGCAGATACTTACCAGACTTCGTTTGTTTGTTTATTTGATACTTTTCCCAACTACAAGGATATTTGAGGTTGCATGAGAATGTTTCCACTAATGAACACACTAGAAAAACTGAGACTCATCATCATAACTTACCAAGCTGTCTATAAAGTGATATTTTAAATGTTGTAACAATCATTTTTATATGTTATTCAATTTTCATTTAAAAAACTGCATTTACTTCCATGACAATGATGTGTAAAGAGATTGAGTGCAACAATTCATCTGTTTGAGAGTTTCAATTTGAGAGGATGCAGTCACGACACAATTTAAAGCTTTATTTTCATATAGCAATGTCATAAAGTTAATGTGTTCCAGTTAATGCTCTCCTTATACTTTCTTTGAAAATTGCTACTATAGGAGCATGGCATATACATTGAACATTACAGATACTCATGTCTGGAGCTCAGGGCCAGACAAGCACTAACTGCTGGATCAAATAAAAATATTTTTTGAGGAAAATTATGTTCTATGCAATTTCCACATTTTTTTTCTTCTGTAGAAAAATGAAACTTTCAGTCAAATCTGGAAATGTTACTGTAGTGTCTGCTGGGAATCTATATTTGTCACCATTCAGTGCATTATTGTCCCACATAGTCAACATATGCTGACTTGGACAATGCCTTCTAAGTAATCCCATACTCTATCTTCCTTAGTCAATGTGATACAGACTGAAAATCCATTTATTTAGGTTATTCCATGGATGATGTAGTCCAGTTTAAAAAAATACATACTTGTATATATAGATAAAGATAACTCACAGGTACTTTCAATGATAGATTAACCTTCGAGTGGAATTTTCTTCAGTGTTAGACCAAAAATGAAGGTGCTAATTTCTTTGCCAGAGAGCGAATATTATTCCATCAGCAAATAGTTTTCATAAGGGAATCCAAGAAGCTGAAGTTCCTTCCAGGGGGTCAAAATTATTTTTTGATTGAAAATATTCAATTGTCTCAAGCTAGGATATTGTAGTCTGTTACTTAGAAAGAAAGGCTCTTCAGAAATCATACAAATGAAATTTCCGAATAATCAAAATACAATTTCATAAAATAAGGGTAGGGAAATGCACACAAATGACAAGCTGGTGCAGGCATGAGAGAGAAAAAGATTAAATTTCACTGATTTCCCAGGTATTACAGGAGAATGAGTGAAAGATCAAAAGTCTTAAGAAAAATTATACTACACAGAAAAAAAAAAAAAAAGATTGGCATTGAATTTACTGGACTGATAAGCCTTAATAAGTCTTTGAGGAATCAGTTACTAAAGGAGAAGCATACATAGATTTCTGGAATCCCAAATCAGTATCTGTGGAAACAGAAAAAAAGGAGGCAGAGAGAAAACATGAAGGACTATAATGTCAAACTTCTTGGAGTAAATGAAAGGAGAGAAATAGGCAATGAAAATGAAGTAAAAAGAATAAAATCATGATGGAGCTACAAATACAAGATGGTTGTCTCTCAAAGAAAAGAGCATTATGTGTAATTGCCAAAGCACAAAATTCATGTATGGTTTAGGAAATTAATGGTTTTAAGCTGGATTTAGGTCATAAAATCATGATCATAGAATCATAGAACCATTTTGGTTGGAAAAGACCCTCAGGATTATTGAATCCAATCATAACCTAAACCTAGCATTAAACCTAATGCTAAGCCTGGAGGATGTTCCTGGGGAACACCACTGTGATCAGCCACCAACTGGATTTGGCTCCATTCACCACAACTCTTTGGGCCTGGCCATCTATCCAGTTCTACACCTGTCCAATCCATGAGCTGCCAGCTTCTCCAGGAGAATGTTGTGGGGTATGGAATCAAAGGCTTTACTGAAGTCTAAGTATACAACATCCACAGTATTTCCCTCAACTGCTAAGTGGGTCACTTTGTCATAGAAGGAGATGAGGTTGGTCAGGCAGGACCTGCCTTTCATAAACCCATGCTGAGTCCAGTCACTTGGTTGTCTTGTATGTGCCACATGATGGCACTCAGGATGATCTGCTCCATGACCTTCCCTGACACCAAGGTCAGACTGACAGGCCTATAATTTTCCAGATCCTCCTTCTGGCCCTTCTTGTAGATGGGCATCACATTTGCCAACTTCCAGTCAACAGGAACATCCTCAGTTAGCCAGGACTGCTGATAAATAACTGAAAGTGGCTTGGTGATCACCTCCGCCAGCTACCTCAGCACTCTTGGACAGATCCCAACTGGCCCCAGAGACCTCTTTGTGTCTAAGTAGTGTAGCAGGTTGCCAGCTATTTCCCCTTGGACTATTGGGGCTTCATTCTGCTTCCCATTCCTCTCTTCTGGCTCAGGGAGCCAGATTGCCAGAGAACAACTGTTCTTACTGTTAAAGGTTAAGGAGGCAAAGAAGGCATTAAGTACCTCAGCCTTTTTCTCAGCCTTTGTCACTGTATTCCCCTACATTACATAAAGGATGGAGATTCTCCTTAGCCTTGCTATTGTTGACAGTGTATTTACAGTAACTTTTTTTTTCCTTTTACAGTAGTAGCCAGATTAAGTTCCATTTGGGCTTTGGCCCTTCTAATTTTCTTTCTGCATAACCTCATGACATCACTGTCAACAACAACGAAGTCTTTATATTGAATGTCATTCCCTCTTCTCTCTTGAGGAGAGAGCTGCTTTCTTAAAAAAAATAAAAAAGGAAGGCCAAGGGGCAATTTACTACACTGGGGGATTGCACTAGATGATCTTTTGAGGTCCCTTCCAATCCCAAACATACTGTGAAACATACTGTGAAGGGGCAGCTGAGGCTGAACTTGGCAAGGGACACAAAGAAGAACAAGGAGGGCTTCTACAGGTATGTCAACCAGAAAAGGAAAGTCAAAGGAAGCATACCCCCCTAATGAGCAAGACTGGTAAACTGGGAACAATGGACAAGCAGAAGGCTGAGGTACTCAACAACTTCTTTGCCTCAGTATTCACGGGCAAGCTCTCTTCCTGCACCTCTGGAGTGGATGAAATGCAATCCTTAGCCCTTCTATTGTTGCTGATGTGGTCATAGAAGCATGTTTTGTTGCCTTTTACAGGCATAGCCAGGCTTAGCTCTAGTTGAGCTTTGGCCCTTCTAATTTTCTCCCTGCATGACTTCACATCATCCTTGTATTCCTCTTGAGTAGCCTGCCACTTCTTCAAAAGGTTATAGATTCTCCTTTCATTCCTGAGTTCTAGTCGAAGCTCTCTATTCAGCCAGGCCAGGCTTCTTCCCCGCTAGCTCGTCTTTTGGCACACACAGATGAATTATGGTATCAACAGTTATAAGTATGAAATAAATTATCAACTTTTAAAAAAGCCTTTCAAGCTCAAAGAAACAATTTTATCTGTAAAAACAGCAGGCATCAATGTCAACACTGCAGAGCACAACCATGGCAAATATAACTGCAAAATGTGATGTAAATTGCCACAGCCAGGATGCCAGAGGTGTTAAAGAAGTGCAGCTGATATCACGGCTTTCCTGAAAAGAGCACTGTCCATACAAGGATAGGTGTATGTTCCCAGTTTGTTCCAGGACAAAACAGGATAAGTCATTTTAAAAGAAAGCATATACTGGCTTTACATGCTCCATTAACGTAGAAAACTATAACACCAGTGTCAAGAAACAATTTTCCAGTTTGCTGTAGAGCTGACTGGAATGGTATTGCAATCCAAAGAGAAAAATCTATGTGCATGTGGCTGTATATGTAACTTGGCTAAACAGTTTGTGTAGTTAAAGTGCAGAGGTAAGCGAACAGTTTAACGAGAACACAGATGATAACCACGGCATGACACTTTCATTCTTAGTATTTATGTCTGCCATTAGCTGTCTGATAGCTGCAAGACAAATATCAAATGACTGGAAAGAGTATATGTGCTTCATGTATGTTAGAAGCACTACAGCTTTCGTTCTATTACATGCACATTACACATGACCACACTTTCTCTCATGGTGAAGTTGATATCTCTTGATAGTACCTTGAATTGTAAATCAAAATTTGCATTTCATTGTTGTCATAACTACATGTTGGTGCTATCAAAATTCAATCAAACTGGTCGTCACCCTGAAATGGCATATTTAATAATGTTAACCTTAACATGTTTCAATGGAAACAGTGTATTAGCAGCCAAATAAATACAACAGCCAAATGAATGAACAGTCAGTTCACGTGTTCAGCAATAACTGTACACTAGTTGGGCTATGTAAATGTAAATGTAAATAACATAACAAAACGGCAGGTGTTTTCAGCTTATATGGTTTCATCAACTCATTTAGTCAACAGAAAGCTAAAAATTGAAAGCAAAACTAAAGGTATGCATTCTCAATTTAATTACTGTTTCCAGATTAACATGTGGAAATGAAAGCTGAGAATCCAGAGGACACCCAGAAACATCTAAATACCAGAGGAAAATACTACATGTTAGGAGGAGTGTGTTTTCAACACATGCTAAGATTATCGGAGGGCTCAACAGTTCATCAGCTCTGAAATTACTCAGAAGAAAAGGTTGGATATATTTGGGATTTATTAAGAATAAGGTATCGGTGTCTGAAGTGCAGTCATGTGAATGGAGAAGGTTGAAAAATTCATTATGCTGAGTTATATTTAGAGAGATAAAACCTATGAAATCAACAAGGAAGAGAAGTCCAAAGTAAATAGGATAAGCTGAACTTTTTTGTGCCTTAAATTATAAAATTAATGTGCAAAAAAGATTGAAATGCCTTTTAACTACCTTGTTTATATTATACAATATACATTAATCAGCCACTAGATTGTATACTGAATAATAAACCAAAGCATACCATTGCAGTCAATACTGTATCTACAACGACATCCAAATGGGACAAAAACGTGCCATGACAGACCATTTGCAGAGAAGCAAACAGAAGTTTTGAAATATTCCTCAGGTACAGCTGGCTCCTCCTCATAATAGTTTCATTAAGTGTGTGATTTCAAAGGAAGTGTGGTGATTTACAGTAGTGTCAGCATCCAGTACGCTGTCCAGATTCTTTTAGATATTTTATGCATAGAGGGATATCTTTAATATAAAATTTAGTTATTTGAATATAGTTGATACACCATAATTCTGATTTAGCAGAGTGATATGCTAAAAACACGATTAAGTTACATTTAGTAAAACATAACAGTTGCAAAACAGAGTTCAGGCACAGTATCAGTGTGGTTCCCACTACCAGTCTCTACAGCATACTTGCCATGACAATGCTAGGCCTCTTCAGTCACCAGGAAGGCATAAGTGTGTTGAAGCCAGCTCAAGCCCATTGCTCTCTTCAAGATAATTTTGCTAGTTGACTGATTTTTATAGTCCATGTTGAGTTGACCCAGATATTCCCTCCTCCCACGCTGGTCTGGTGAGAGAGTGGGACTTCCGCACTGTTTTAATGAACTCACGAGAAACATCAACACAACCAGTTGATCCACACATCTGCTGATAGCAGTTTACTCAAAACAAAGGCCACCCTCTGATCTCCTTTGTGTTGGGATAAAGTCTTTGCCAAAGCTGTGGGCAGTCACAACTTGCTTTATTCTCTGAGCTTTATCACCCTGGCCCATCTCCTCTGAGCCATCTTCCATAATAGGGATTTATTGGTCAGTAAAAAGCTGTAGAGCTGGTACTGAAGTTTTATTTTCGTACTGTCCTCTCTTGCATTTTTCTGGGGGGAAAAAACATAATGAAAATAAAATGCACAACTAAGGCCTACCACTTATCAAAAGATAGAGAAAAGGAAGTAAAACTGAAAAACTGTTTTCTTTAGTACACATATACTTCAAAATAATTAGTCCAGGTCAGGTTACTGCCTACCTTTTGAATTTAAGGACTGTTGTATTGGTTCAGACCACTGGCCAATAACTCGCTTTCAGCAGTGTCCTGCAACACCCTTGGTCTCTAAAGCAAATATATGCCTTCCCAGGAATCAGTCATTTAATGACATCGTAACTCAGGTGACTGCATTAAATTGTCCCCTTGGACTTATCTTTCACTGACTTTGCTAATCTTCTTTTTCAGATTCATTTACACTTTTTGCCTCTGCTACCTTCTGTGGAAATTAATTTCACCATTTAATAGGAAGTGCATTGTGAAAAAAATGTTTCCACTTAAAAAAGTCCCAGAAGAAACTGCTGCCTGCTTGTTTCAGTGGATGCCTGCCAGTTTTTGTGTTAAAAGGAGTAACAAACAGTCTATATTTGCCTTCTTCTTACCATACCTGATTTTGCAAGGATCTGTCATCTCTTGCTTTTATTTTTGCCTTCCCAAGTTGAAGAGCCCTAGCTTAACTAGTTTATTTTCTTGGAAAAAACATGCCATAACTTCAGTTATCCTTTTTACCCTTCTCTATATTTTTGTAATTCAGTATTTTGAAACAGGATTACAAGGCCTGCCTGCATATGGTGTTTAAAATGTGACAGTATAGTTGTGATATTGTATGGTTTATTCTTTGTTTTTCCTTAACATTACCTAGGTTTTTGGACTGAGCATTGAGCTACCCACTACCATACCTGGCCAGCAAAAGTGCCCTTTAATTTGCATTTCTTCATGGAGCTGGAGCAAGTTCAGAGAAGGGCAATGAAATGGCTGAAGGGTCTGAAGCATAAGTGTTATGAGGAGCGGCTGAGGGATCATGGGCTGTTTAGCCTGGAGAAAAGGAGGCTGAGGGGAGACCTTATCACTCTCTACAACTACCTGAAATGAGGTTGTAGCACAGAAGGTGTTGGTCTCTTCTCCCAAGTAGCAAGTGATAGGACAAGGGGAAATGGTCTCAAGTTGTGTCAGGGAAGGTTCAGATTGGATATTAGGATAAATTTCTTCATGGAAAGGGTTGTGAAGCATTGGAACAGGCTGCCCAGGGAAGTGGTTGAGTCACCATCCCTGAAGGTGTTTAAAAGACATATAGACGAGGCTTTTAGGAACGTGGTTTAGAGTTGGACTTGGCAGTGTTAGGTTAATGGTAGGACTAGATGTTCTTAAAGATCTTTTTCCAGCCAAAATGACTCAACAGGCTATCCAGAGAAGGTTGTGGAGTCTCCTTCTTGGGAGACATTCAAAAGTCACCTGGATGCATTCCTGTGCGATATACACTAGGTGAACCTGCTTTAGCAGTTGGGTTGGACTAGATGATCTCCAGAGGTCCCTTCTGAACCTAACCATTCTGTGATTCTGTGTGTGCTTCTCCTTATGTTCATCATTGTGCATTTATCAACTCTGCATTTCATGTGCAACGTTATAGTCAACTGGTATCTGCAACTGTTTCTGGAGATTTTTTGTTTTGTCTTTTTTGAACAATTTTGAAGGTGCAGCCAGCTTAGTCCCTGTAGTGGGTGCAAGTGCCCGGGCACTGGCAGCGGGGACCTGCAGGGGTGGCCCTTGTGAGAAGAGGCCAGGGCTGCCCTCTGCTGGACACAGCCAGTTCCAGAAAGTGCGAAGTAATGGCAGGGGCACTGCAGTCAGAGGAGGAGGAAGTGCTCCATGGCAGAGAAGGTGCTCCCTGAAAGGGGCCGCATCTTCTGGAGGACCCACAACAGTGCAAAGGAAAACTACAAGAAGGAGCAGCAGAGAGACACTGCTAAATCATGACTCGAAACAGCCTGTGCCGCTCACAGGCTCGCTGAGGGGACTGAATGTATAACCTGTGATGCTAACAGGGAAAAGGAGGGGAGCCTGGAGTGAAACTGAGCCTGTAAATATGAGATATGTTTTTCTCCCTATGTGTTTTAATGTTTTTGTTTCCCAGTACCCCAATCAATAACTCAATATGTGAACTGGTACTAAATCTAAAGTCAAGCCCATTCTGTCCTCTACAATAGATCTCCCTGCCTTCATTTTCGCTCCTGAGTTTTCTGAATCCTGTGTTGCTGTTGTTTCTCTCCCCTGCCCACAGAGCAGAGGCCTAGGGAGTGAGCAAGTCTGTGTGCAGGTGCATTGCTGCCAGCCAAAGCCAAGCCGCCATACTTGGCTCACTTGCAACACCTTTTAAAGATCTTACTCACTTTAAGGCATGAATTGAAATGTCGGAAACAGGTGGAACAGACCCTAAGGAACATCCTTTTGTGAAACCTTCTGTACATTTCCAGCTTTATAATGACTCCCAATCAGTTGTTAATATATAAGATCAACTTTTTATCCTATGCAAGATAAGCTTTTTCTTAAGTGTTTTTATTGATGGATACATTAAAATTCGTCTTAAAATAGAAGCAGTACATTATTTTATTTGTTTGTTTTGTTATAATTTCAAACTATTTACCTAGTATAGACAGCCGACTCAACAATGTGTTGCTCCACAATCCCTCTAAAGCCCTTTTTATGGTTGGTGAATACAGTTTCTACTCAGGTACTGAGGCTTTGTGAGACAACGGAGCTATATACACTATAATTAATAATATTGCAGTTTCATATTTAAGTGTCTTTCCTACTTTTGAGTGACTTCTGATTGGGGATTTGTTACTGTCTGTTTCATTGATTACATGAATTTAATTTCATTCATTAAATGGTGGCATTGATTAGGTGCCATTGGCTGTTCATTTTGGGACGACACCTTAGACTCTTTCCTTATAGAAAGTGGTTCTAGGGTGAAAACTTGTAAGGCAGCTCTCTAGGTTGTTCAAATATAGTAGAGATTTTACACATCACATCCCTTCACTCTGATGTCTGTACCTCTCCTCCATTTAGCAAACCCCTCTCTAATGAAGCATAACCTTGGATTGGAGAAATACTCAGACTATGCAGCCTGGTATACCCAAGAATGCAAGGATAACTGTCAGCACACTTTTACAGGATACAGCCCACACTCGGTTACAGGGTAGGCCAGATCTTCTGATCACTGTAAAGGTGAGGGAACATGCCCTGCATTCCTGATTCCCACATTTTGTGGGCTTCAAATATCCTACAAATGTCAACTGCAGGCTGCCCAATCAGGGGAACACTATTGAGGAAGAGAACTTGAGGAAGAACTTCTGGAGTGCATTGAGGTTAACTTCCTAAATTGGGTAATAGACAACCCTACCAGGGCTATGCAATACTGGACCTGATGGTCACCAGTGTAAGTGAACTAAATGGAGGGAGGCTGGGCTGCAGTGCTCATATGCCTGTGGAGTTTGCAGTCCAGAGGGGTGAGAGATGTGGGACAGGCAAAGAGTAAAGCCAGGACCTGGAATTTTAGGAAAGACAACTTCCAGATCTTCAAGGAATTAGTCAACAGAATCCCTTGGGAAACTGTCCCCAAGGACAAGGGAGCAGAACAGAGTTGGCAGATCTTTAAGGAGGCTTTCCATATAGCACAACAGCTTGTGATGCCTGGGCACAAGAAAACAGACAAGGAAGGCAAGAGGTTGACGTGGCTGAGTTGAGACTTGCTGGTCAAACCAAAGAGCAAGAAGGAAATGCACAGGCAGTGGGAGCAGGGGCAGCTAGCTTGGGAAGGTCAAAGGAAGCATAGCCCCCTAATGAGCAAGACTGGTAAACTGGGAACAATAGACAAGCAGAAGGCTGAGGTACTTGGCAACTTCTTTGCCTCAGTATTCACTGGCAAGCTCTCTTCCTGCACCTCTGGAGTGGATGAAATGCAAGGCACATGGAAGACAGGGAGGTGATTTGAGAGAGCCAACATAGCTTCACCAAGGGTGAGTCCTGTCTGACCAAGCTTCTGGCCTTCTACGATGGAGTAACTACATCAGTGGACTAAGGAATGGCTATGGGCATCATCTATGTGGACTTCTGTAAAGCCTTTGACAGGGTCCCCTACAACATGTTTCTCTAAATTGGAGAGATATGGATTTGATGGCTGGACTGTTCGGTGGATGAGGAACTGGTTGGGTGGTCGTACCCATAGAGTAGTGGTCCATGACTCAATGTCTGGGTGGACATCAGTGGCAAGTGGTGTCCCTCAGGGGTCTGTACTGGGACCAGTACTGTTAAATATCTTCACCAATGACATACACAGTGGGATCAAGTGCACTTGCAGTAAGCTTGCAGATGACTCCAAGCTTTGTGGTGCAGTTGACATACCTGAGGGACAGGATGCCGTCCAGAGGATCGTGGACAAGCTCAAGAAGTGGGTCCATGTGAACCTCATCAGGTTCAACATGAAAAAGTGCAAGGTCCTGCACCTGGGTTGGGGCAATCCCTCATATCAATGCAGGCTGGGGCATGATGGGATCAAGAGCAGCCCTGTGGAGAAGGACTTGGGGCTACTAGTGGTTGAAAGGTTGGACATGAACTGGCAATGTGCACTTGCAGCCCAGAAGACAGATTGTTTCTTGGGCTGCATCAAAAGGAGCGTGGCCAGCAGGTGGAGGGAGGTGATTCTGCCCCTCTGCTCTGCTCTGGTGAGACCCCACCTAGAGTCCTGCATCCAGCTCTGCAGCTCTCAGTACAGGAAAGACTTGGACCTGTTGGAGAGGGTCCAGGGGAGGCCACAAAACCAATCAGAGGACTGGGACAGCTCTGCTGTGAGGACAGGCTGAGAGAATTGAGGCTGATCAGCCTGGAGACAGGAAGACTCCAAGGAGACCTTATCACAGCCTTTCAGTGCTTAAAAGGAGCCTGTAAGAAAGATGTGGACAGATTTTTTGGCAGAGACTGGTATGACAGGACAAGGGGTTATGGTTTTAAATCAAAAGAGTGAGATTCATGCTAGACATGAGGAAGAAATTTTTTACAATGACGGTGGTGACATACTGAAACAGGTTGCCCAGAGAGGTGGTAGATGCCCTATCCCTGGAAGCATTCAAGACCAGACTGTACGGGATTCTGAACAAACTGATCTAGTGAAAGGTGACCCTGCTCATTGCAGTGGGGTTGGACTAGTTGATCTTTGATGTTCTGTTCCAACCCAAACTATTATATGATTCTCTGATTCTGTGATATTAAGACTGAACTTGCAGTGCATAAATTCCTGATTCCTGTATGACAAAAGACCAAGATATTTAATAGCTGAGGACTGTCAAAACTATGAAAACCTTTAAATAAAAAGGAAAGAAAAAAATAAAAGAAAAAAATGTCAGAAGGAATATTCTATTGTCAAGAACTCTCTGAGAGATACAAACATTTAGGAATATTTTCCTGCACCCTTAATTTCCTAAAAGCTTGTAAATGGAGCACGTGGCCTGTGTCCCCAGTGTCTCCTTTTGCTAGATACAAAAGAGATACAGTCTGTTATTTACTCGAAAAGGTACCGAAAAAATACCAGGTATTCAGTATACCATTTATATTAAAGGAATGCATAAGTATTGAGCGTATGTTTAGTTCAGCCTTAGAGCTACATCTTATGTAAGTAAATTTATCCCATATGGTAGTGTAGATTTTTTAGCTTTCTTTCTCTCATATAGTTGCTTTAGAATTTTTAGATTCTTCTTTGTCAAATGATACCTAGTTTAAATTGCAGTTATTATTGATCCTATGATCATCACATCTTTCATTGATACCTTTCCTATATCCCACTCAACTCTGGATTTTAATATAGATGGGTTGTTTTGTATTCAGTGACAGGTTATAATTATTTTTCTGTTTTGCCTTTTTTCATAGACAGGTATTGAAATTCAGTTGTGATCTTAGGATAGTGTTGACTTGCTCAGTACTGCGTTTGTGACAGATGGTGGGTGTGACTTCTGAACACAAAAAAGTAACCCATTTCAATTGTTTCAGTAGGCTTGTAAGAGCTCTTTTTAAAGCTACAGTTCACAGAAATATCATTGAATGAAGGATGGTGAAATAAAGATAAGTTTACTCTTGCAATTCTTGTTCAGTATTTATTAACTGCGTTACTCAGGGCTTATCGGTGTTTTTCTTAGGTAGATTAGTGTGTGACAACTGCCTGAAAGCAAATGAACAGTGTTCAGGACTATTCAGCTTCTCTTCTTATTGTTAGAAGATCTAGACTTCTGGCTACAAATAAAGTCCTGTTAAAGAGGGATTAGGATCACGTGTTTTCAATTTAAGATAGACTTTCTCTTTCCATCTGTTAGCAATTGCTTTTACTTGACATAAACCCTGAGATAGCCTATGATCACTATATCTGCTCCCACAGACCAGTTCCATTCTCTTCTGAGAGTTAAATGAAGATTCCTCATAGGTCAGAGCTGCTTACAACAAGATTATGTAAAACTAAAAAAAAAAATCCCCACAATACTTGTTAAAAAAAGTGTTAACCTTCTCCCCTCAACTCCTTTTCCACTATTGCATTATATATTGGTTGTAGTTAAAACTTTTCTACAGTGGAAAATATTGTAGGTACAATATGTTCACTTTAACCTGCCACTTACATAAAAATCATTTCACCTATTTCTTAAAGCTGTGCAATGTTATTTCCCAAGAAGAATTAACACATCTGGTATCCATGTCAAGCAGAAAGCATCGAGTTACAGCACTCCTTTTCAAATTACAGGTGGACCAAGATCACTCTGATGTGCTAGAGAGAGAGGAGGGCTTTGGGGTGCTAACAGTTGTAACAGTTGTCATAGCTAAGGACTCTATCTGTCTTGTGACCAGACAACTAGTTGAGAAAAAACTTGAACACTGCATGTATGCAATGCAGACTTGAAGTCTGTTCTGCAGTCTAGTGTAGAGATGCCTGAAGTAGATTTAAACATCACATTCTCCAGCAGCCTTCCAGCTGCTCAGTATTGGCTACTTTGTCCTGCTTATCTCCAGCTGTTACAGTTTATTATTGCTTCTGGTACTTAAGAAGTGCATTTGAAACCAGTTCAGATATCCTATACACTAGACAACATACAAGGTAGATATCTTATTTTTAAGTATACTCAAGTGCAGCTTTTGTTAGCAAACAGAACACATAACCACGGACAAAGTTATATTCGGTGCTTTTATTTCAGCGCTGGGAAACCAGGGGTTCCTACCCAAAGCTGGCTTCGACCACTGATTCGAACTCCACTACATTTATACAATTTGGTTACATACATATTCATTAGGGTTACAACGTATGTGTTGCATATTCATCAGATTACATCATTAATTCACAATATCAGTTGCAACCCCTTGGAACTACTCTAAGCATGCACAGTATCCTCTGGTGGTCGTTCAGGGGGTCTTCAGGATGAAGTAAGGAGTCTTCTTCACTTGTGAACTTTTCACCTTTTGTCACTGCACATGCGCACTATTCCTATACTCATTATAAAATCATATAAAATACTCAGGTTTCTTGGATGCACATCCTCAAGGTTTCTTGGATGCACATCCTCAGCACATCCTTTCCGTTCAAGATAAGATAAGGACTTACTGAGAACTAATAGAACTAATTTGAGTTCCCTACTCTCAAGCTAAGAGACAAAACCTTGTATACTGTCCCGGTTTTGTTAAAATCTTAAATCTTAACCCTCGACAGACAATTGGCGCCCAACGTGGGGCAAAGAGAAAGGGGTAAATTTGGAGATTTTTGGCTTTTCTACTGCTCTAACGTACCTTTCAGTTTTCCTGGCACGGTGCCAACTCATAGAGTTGTGATACTCGCGTGTCTGTTTGCTTTGGATATTATTTAGTTGTATTAAGGCAAAGTGAATTACATTGATTTAAAGATGTTATGGCATAAGTTGTATCAGTTGTTTTCTACATTGTGCTCACTGATTCCGTATCTGTGTTGGGCCTTCTTTTTAAATCGAAGTATTCATTATATAACAACAAGGAACTGGACAATGATCATGATGATACTGTGTGGTTTGTCACTGGTTTATTTCATTATACTGCAGCCGCTAATGAATTTCTACTCGCTTCTGCTTTACCTTGAAAAGCCTCCAGGAGAGATTAAAGAGCAGTACAGCTCTGTGTTTGCTAATTGGTCAAGCGAATCTTTAGAAAGGCTGACTAACAATACTTTCGTTTTTTCGCTAGGAGAGTTCGCAAATGTTTTAGAGAATTTTGAATATCCTTGGAGTTTTGATAGAACTGTGATGGTGTTATCTGGTTTGCTGAATGTGTGTCAGTTTGTGCTTTTGTTAAGAGAAATGGCGTTCAACAGGAGGTTTGCATCTCTTTGTTGTCCTGAGATTTGCGGTGCGTCTTCAGAAGCTTTAGCAAAAAGCACTCCGAGCCGCTCGAGAAAGAACAAAACAGCAAAAGCTGCTGCAGCCACTTCGCAGGCTGAAGTTACAGCTCCTACGCAGAGTTCCTCTGTCAAGGCCAATGCTGATAACATTACTTCTCCAGCCTCAAAGGCTAAGGCAGCCCCGCTTCCTTCACACATTGGGCACTGTTGCTGCTGTAACCACAGTAACCACTGTGACAGTCATTCAGACTCTGGAAATGAATCAAATGATGGTAAACCCATATCAGCATCAGTTGCCGGTTGTAAGAAAGTCACTAGAAAGACTACCCGTGCAGCAGATGATGGCACAGGGCCAACATCAACCCAAGGGGCATCATCATCAGGACAGGGAGGAGATGAAGTGACCACCACTCGGTCCTTTTCTCCAGGTGAGCTGAGAGATCTGCGAAAAGACTTTAGTCGTCGAGAAAGCAAGAATATTTTAACCTGGTTGCTCCGATGCTGGGACAATGGGGCAGAAACAATTGAATTGGAAGGTGGTGAAGCCAGGCAGCTGGGATCTCTGTCAAGAGATTCCCCCATTGATAGGGCAATTTCAAGAGAGTCTAATGCCACTACTCTCTGGACCTGACTCCTGGCAGCTATGAAAGTAAGATTTCCCTAAAGGAAGATTGTATATCCAAGTTAGGGAACTGGAATACTATGGAGAGAGGTATTCAGTTCCTGAGAGAATTAGCTGTGTGAGAGATCATTTATTTTGGACCAAACAGCCAAGAGGGGACAGACCCAGATAGAATCAATTGTACACGACCTCTGTGGCGCAGATTTGTACAAAGTGCACCACCTGCATATGCTAAGTCATTGGCAGGCATGGTCTGGTCATCACGAGGTATACAAAATATTACTGAAGTGATTGAGCAGCTCCGGAACTTTGAGGACAGCCTTGCTGGTTCTCTACGGGCTTATGTCTCTGCTGTGGAGAAACTGTGTGAAAAATCTGATGACCGGTTTGAAAAGCTATTGCAAGAAATCAAAGAACTCAGAGAAGACACATACCATTCACGACCTGCACAAACCTATGTTTCAGCTATTAGGAAAAGGCGTTTCCAATCTCGAGAGAGAGGACAGAGGCAGCCCACAAAAAGAGGTTCACTGTGGTTCTTCCTACATGAGCAGGGAGAAAACGTGAATAAGTGGCATGGAAGACCTACCTCAGAACTTCAAGAACGAGTACGTGAGATCAAAGGAAAAACTCCTAGGAAGGTGGCTGCTCCAGTTTACAAAAGGAGCAGAAGAGATTCTGATGCTCTTGAAGGAACCTCTAATTCACACCCAGAGACTGTGCAAAACAGAAATTAGAGGTGTCCTGCCTCCAACCAGGTGGAGGAAAGGGATAACAGAGTTTATTGGACTGTACAAATACGATGGCCTGGTACAACACACCCCCAGGAGTACAAAGCTTTAGTGGACACTGGTGCTCAGTGCACAATAATTCCTTCTAATTATAAAGGAATGCAATCCATCAATATTGTTAGAGTGACTGGGGGATCCCAGGAACTGACTGTTGTAGAGGCTGAAATGAGCCTAACTGGAAAAAACTGGCAAAAGCATCCCATTGTGACTGGTCCAGATGCTCCGTGCATCCTTGGCATAGACTACCTCAAGAGAGGGTATTTTAAGGACCCAAAAGGGTATAGGTGGGCATTTGGTATAGCAGCTGTGGACACTGAGAAAATTGAACAGCTGTCTGATTTGCCTGGTCTTTCAGATGATCCTTCTGTTGTAGGACTGCTGATGGTTGACGATCAGCAGGTGCCAATTGCTACCACGACAGTGCATCGCCGGCAATATCGCACCAATCGAGACTCTTTGATTCCTATCCAGAAGTTGATCCGTCAATTGGAAAGCCAGGGTGTGATCAGTAAACTCGCTCACCTTTTAACAGCCCAATCTGGCCAGTGCGTAAGTCTAGTGATGAGTGGAGACTAACTGTGGACTATCGTGGCCTGAATGAAGTTACGCCATCACTGAGTGCTGCTGTGCCTGACATGCTAGAACTGCAATTTGAACTGGAGTCAAAGGCAGCTAAGTGGTATGGTACAATTGACAATGCTAATGCATTTTTCTCTATTCCTGTAGCAGCAGAGTGCAGGCCGCAGTTTGCTTTCACCTGGAGAGGCATCCAGTACACGTGGAATCGCTTGCCCCAGGGGTGGAAACACAGTCCTACCATCTGCCATGGACTGATCCAGACCACGCTGGAGCAAGGTAAAGCTCCAGAACACTTGCAATATATTGATGACATCATCGTATGGGGCGACACAGTGAAAGAAGTCTTCGAGAGAATAATTCAGATTCTTTTGGATGCTGGTTTTGCCATAAAACGAAGCAAGGTCAAGGGACCTGCACGAGAGATCCAGTTTTTAGGAATAAAATGGCAAGATGGCCGTCGTCAGATCCCAATGGATGTGATCAACAAAATTGCTGCGATGTCTCCACCTACTAATAAAAAGGACACACAGACTTTCTTGGGCGTTGTAGGTTTTTGGAGAATGCATATCCCTGACTACAGCCACATTGTGAGCCCTCTGTATCGAGTGACTCGTAAAAAGAACCAATTTGAGTGGGGCCCTGAACAACGACAAGCCTTTGAACAAATTAAGAGTGAGATAACTCCGCGGTGGCCCTTGGACCAGTTTGGACTGGACTAGATGTTAAAAATGTGCTCTACAGCGCAGCCGGAGGTAATGGACTTACCTGGAGCCTCTGGCAGAAAGCACCAGGAGAAACCCGAGGTCGACCCTTAGGTTTTTGGAGTCGAGGATACAAAGGATCTGAGGCCAACTATACTCCAACTGAAAAAGAGATACTAGCAGCATATGAAGGAGTTCGAGCTGCTTCAGAAGTGATCGGTGCTGAAGCACAGCTCCTCCTGGCACCTCGACTGCCGGTGCTGAGCTGGATGTTCAAAGGGACGGTTCCCTCTCCACATCATGCAACCGAAGTTACGTGGAGTAAGTGGATTGCATTGATCACGCAACGAGCTCGAATTGGAAATCCCAATCGCCCAGGGATCTTAGAAGTGATTACAGACTGGCCAGAAAGCAAAGACTTTAGGATGTCTCCAGATAAGGAGGAAGTAAAACGTGCTGAAGAAGCACCACCGTATAATACTCTTTCAGAGACTGATAAGCAGTATGCACTGTTCACAGATGGATCCTGTCGTCTTGTAGGAAAACATCGAAGGTGGAAAGCTGCTGTGTGGAGTCCCACACGACAAGTTACAGAAGCCACTGAAGGACAAGGTGAATCTAGTCAATTTGCAGAAGTGAAAGCCATCCAGCTGGCTTTGGACATTGCTGAACGAGAGAAGTGGCCAATACTTTATCTCTATACTGAGTCATGGATGGTAGCAAATGCCTTGTGGGGGTGGCTACAGCAATGGAAGAAAAGCAACTGGCAGCACAGAGGTAAACCCATTTGGGCTGCGACACTGTGGCAAGACATTGCTGCTCGGCTAGAGAGCGTGCCTGTGGAAGTTCGTCATGTAGATGCTCATGTGCCTAAAAGTCGAGCCACCGAGGAACATCTAAACAACCAACAAGCAGATCAAGCTGCTAAGATTAAAGTAGCTGAGGTGGACTTGGACTGGCAACATAAAGGTGAACTTTTCCTAGCTCGGTGGGCCCATGATGCTTCAGGGCATCAAGGTAGAGATGCAACATATAAATGGGCTCGCGATCGAGGGGTGGATTTAACTATGGACACTATTTCACAGGTTATTCATGAATGTGAAACTTGCGCCGAAATCAAACAAGCGAAACGGTTAAAGCCTGTATGGTATGGGGGGCGATGGTTAAAGTATAAGTATGGAGAAGCTTGGCAGATTGATTATATTACACTTCCACAAACACGTCAAGGTAAGCGTTATGTACTTACAATGGTGGAAGCAACCACTGGGTGGTTGGAAACATATGCCGTACCCCATGCTACAGCCCGAAATACTATCTTGGGCCTTGAAAAGCAAGTCCTTTGGCAACATGGTACGCCAGAAAGAATTGAATCAGACAATGGTACTCATTTCAAAAACAGTATTATAGACAATTGGGCCAAAGAACATGGTATTGAGTGGGTATATCATATTCCATATCATGCACCAGCCTCTGGGGAAATTGAAAGGTACAATGGTTTGCTAAAAACTACACTAAAGGCACTTGGTGGTGGAACCTTTAAAAACTGGGATTCACATTTAGCAAAAGCCACTTGGTTGGTCAACACCAGGGGATCAACCAATCGAGCCGGGCCTGCCCAATCAGAAATTTTACGGACTGTAGAAGGAGATAAAGTCCCTGTAGTACACATGAAAAATTTGTTAGGAAAGGCAGTTTGGGTTACTCCTGCCTCAGGCAAAGGCAAGCCCGTTTGTGGGATTGTTTTTGCCCAGGGACCTGGCAGCACCTGGTGGGTGATGCTTAAGGATGGAGAAGTTCGGTGTGTACCTCAAGGGGATTTGAGTTTAGGTGAAAATATTCAATACTGAACTACAGGATGTGAATTGTCATACTAACAGTATTAAATAAGTGTCTTTCAGATCAAAACAGCAATGATGAAAACAGAGCTAGCTTCTTTGAGTGGCGCCTGACAACTTCTTCAAAGCTGATGACTTTAACCCACAAACAGTGGTCATGAGATGCACTTGTACCATTTTTCCTGCCCTGGGAGACTGTCGTGACAAAATGAACTTAATGAACTTTTCAAAGGATGGTCCACTGATTAATTACTCCTGTGTATACATATAGTAGTAGTGATTAATTAGATTGTATTGATAGATTGTATTGATAAGGTTTAAGTATTCAGTGAATGGCATATTATAAGGGGTGGAATGTCCTGGTTTTGTTAAAAACAAGTTTCTCTTTCAGTGAATTTTGCCTGTCAGCTAAAGCTTTCATATTAACTGCATTTTCCTGGAGAACCAGACACATGTTTTGGTAAACCTAGCAATGGAATGCAAACTTATTGATAAGCATGGATGGACATCTCGCGAAAGGGGCGACGAGAAACAAGTGACTAAGAAACTGACCAACTGTGTATAACATTCCATTCATGTGAATACTTCATATAAAAGTGGGAGATCACGAGGATCTCGTCCCTTTTGCCCTTTTTTCCTTATGGCCGACCTTAGGATAGGACCTTGCTGGTCGTCCCTGAGAACTGAGGCCTAGTGAGAGACTGAATCCAGCTCTGGTTGGCTGCAGAGTCTAATCCAGGACTTTGGTGGCTGGCTCTGCAGTTGCTGAGACTTTCAAGACTGGTTTTGTATATTTTGTATTATTTTCTCTATTCTTATCAGTAGCATTAGTAAAACATCTTTAATTTTTCCAACTCTCTTCTCTCTGTCCTTCTTTCCCTCCCGATCGCCTGTCCTGAGTGGAGGGGGGGAGAGGGAGGGGCAAAAAGGGGGAAGGGGGGGGCGGGGAGAGGAGGTTAACAATACATCTGCCAGGGTTTTATTGTCACCCCGCAATCTTAACCCTCGACATATACCATCTGTGAAATTTCAAGATAAGGCAAGAATCTTGGATACAGTTTACAAAAGCAAAATACAGCTAACTATAACACTTTCACTCCTAAGGTGAATGATAGCAGCAATAAGCTCTCTTCTTCTCTTTCCATTTTACCATCCTTTTTCAGCCTCTGGAGTCTTTTCTTGTGACAGAAACTTCTAGAAAACTTCTAGAATGTCAGCAGGTTTTATGCTGATACTGGCAGTATTTTCACTTCCTTTAGGGCTGTAGCTCCAGCTGCTTCTGTTAAAGTTCCATCTCTGGAGAAATAAATTCTGGAGGACAAAAACAACATTTATTTCATAATTTGTTTAGAAAAAAAAATTGAGCTACTGACTGCTACCCTTCTTTATCCTAGAAGATTGCTGCAAAATCATTTCTTAGAGGGTCTGTTATCTCCTTTACCTCTGATTAGATTAATGAGTCTTTGAAACCTTGAAAGATGTTGTAAAGGAATTTAGGGCGTTACTTTAGTTCAGAAAATAAAACTAGTTTATATGCTGCCAGGTGGGCATTTAAGGATCTGACTGATATGAAGAAATAGTAATGCATTATGGTTTTTAAAGCATAAAATTAGCCACTCCATCCTCTTCAAAGCAGGCAGACCTGCTTGGAGAGCTGTAACAGGGATTAATCCATCCAAGACATCACAGCTGTGTCTGTGCTAGTACATGAAGTAGTGATAGGAAAAGCTCCTAGGCCATGGAATTAAATCCTGTCTACTACTAAACCATTGGAGAAAACTGTGACATCATGTGTTTCTTTATTTATTTTGAGCCTCTGTCAGCTGGGGCTTTCCCTTGTCTTTCTGTGAATGCATTAGAAGTTAGTGTGGGGTAGGAGGCCATTTCTAGTGGGAAGCTGTGGCACCTTTTTAAACATAGTTTAATAGTGCAGACACAGGTCTCTCTGTGGTAGTCAGCTGCAGTGCTAGGTCATGGTCCTGTGTTAGTTTATTAATATAGCTAGCGAGTTTCAAGCATGTTCTTGAATAACTACCAGCAGAATTCAAATGGGAACTGTCTAGGGTTAAGATTGCAGGGTGACAATAAAACCCTGGCAGATGTATTGTTAACCTCCTCTCCCCGCCCCCCCCTTCCCCCTTTTTGCCCCTCCCTCTCCCCACTTCCCACTCAGGACAGGCGATCGGGAGGGAAAGAAGAACAGAGAGAAGAGAGTTGGAAAAATTAAAGATGTTTTACTAATGCTACTAATAAGAATAGAGAAAATAATACAAAATATACAAAACCAGTCTTGAAAGTCTCAGCAACTGCAGAGCCAGCCACCAAAGTCCTGGATTAGACTCTGCAACCAAGCGGAGCTGGATTCAGTCTCTCACTAGGCCTCAGTTCTCAGGGACGACCAGCAAGATCCTCTCTTAAGGTCAGCCATAAGCAGAAGGGAAAAGGCAAAAAAGGGACGAGATCCTCGTGATCTCCCACTTTTATATGAAGTATTCACATGAATGGAATGTTATACACAGTTGGTCAGTTTCTTAGTCACTTGTTCCTCGTCGCCCCTCTCGCGAGATGTCCATCCATGCTTATCAATAAGTTTGCATTCCATTGCTAGGTTTACCAAAACATGTGTCTGGTTCTCCAGGAAAATGCAGTTAATATGAAAGCTTTAGCTGACAGGCAAAATTCACTGAAAGAGAAACTTGTTTTTAACAAAACCAGGACAGGAACCATACTGCAATTTGTCACACCTTTCAAGAGAGTAAAATGGTGCCAAATTTTTCTCCAGGGGACCATTGTCCCTGGAATTACAGAAACATGTATAATCACAGAGAGAAAACTACATCACTTTATTCCAACAAATTGAACTAAATACTGAGAATTGGCATGGCATGGCATGGCATGGCATGGCATGGCATGGCATGGCATGGCATGGCGTGGCGTGGCGTGGCGTGGCATGGCGTGGCATGGCATGGCATGGTGGATGCAAAGCTAAATTAGATTCACCTTACTACATTGGGATTGCCTAGTAGGTCTGGAAACAGGGCTGTAGAAAAGGCAAAGAAGGAGAGGTGCTTGATTCAGGTGCATTGACAACACAAATATGCCTGCGTCCTTTAAAAGAGGACAGCAATGAAAGGTCCTGACACAATGAGAACAACACAAGAAGAATTG
Source organism: Streptopelia decaocto (assembly GCF_964273445.1). Lineage (NCBI taxonomy): Eukaryota > Metazoa > Chordata > Aves > Columbiformes > Columbidae > Streptopelia > Streptopelia decaocto. The sequence continues at coordinate 41,927,935 of NC_138657.1, forward strand.
AAATATCTCAATGTAACTTTTCCAAGCAGAGTAAGGGATTGCTGCTGGCTGGTGCATACTTTTGGTATGAGGCAATGGGCCAAGCCAGATTTGATTTAAAATTATCTTGATTTCTTAAGAAGAGAAATCTGGACAGTTTGAGGGAAGTTGTTTCAGCTGAGGGAAGACCAAGAAGGAGCCTGTTGAAAGTAGAGCCTAGATAGAATAAATATTTATTTTCAATTACAAATATTATAATTTGATAAAGTAGTTAGTTACCATATAAAAAGCTTGTTCTCTTTCCTTACAGGAGAGTCAGTTAGTTCTTGTAGCATTTTGGTTTGAGAAACTGGAAATCTTTATAGCAGGTTTGGACTTTCCCCTGAGGAAACAGGAGCAAGGTGGATGAATTGTCACAGTTCCCAGTGACACTGCAATAGCAACAGAGCAGTCGTCTAGACTGCAAGTGCGTTTTATTACTACCCTGTTTCTTGAACATCAATGACCAGTGCTGTATTTAATATTTCTCACAGCGCCTGCCTGAAAATGCATGCTAAACCTTGTGCCTGGCCTTTTAACACTTGAATCTAGGTTTTCTGGAGATTAAGAGTTTGTTCACTGGATTTATAGATGCATTTTTCCGTATGTATTTCTGAATATGTTTCCTGGTTGCATCTTTCTAATAATGGAACTGCATACCCTTCTTTGCTGTTGAATACAATAATACAATTGTTTTCTCCTTTTTTTTTTTCTGATCTTGAAATTGAATTCAGGAATGTGGATCTGTATTATTCTTAACGTGTGCTGGTTAATCTGTGGTATAAAACCAAAAAATCTTTTTCTAATTTTTCTTGCTTCCTAACTATTACACTGCTCCCCATTTATGCGTCATCCAATCTGTAGTGCATTTAACATCACTGTGTATCGTTGTCTTCTTCTTCTTTTTTTTTTTTTTTTTCGCTGCTATTTCTGTAAAGCTGATACTCTCAAGGACGTTTGATATTGTGATCAGTGACAGGCATATAAATAGTCTTTGGAGCATCTGGGCATAATTGGCTTTGTGGAAGTGTCACACAACAAGGAAATGAGCATTCCAAGACCCTAACACATATCCTTGTATTTAGCCTCATTAGACCAATAGTACTACATAATTAGATAATTTCTTTTTCTTTATGAAGTTAGTGTTTGGAGGAAAGCTGATTGTTTTTTATATACATTTTAGAACTTCAGTGATACAATCCTAGGATACGAGGATTTAGGGTCAAAGCTCATTTTTAAAACAAACACACACACACTTACACACATAAACACACAAACCACACACACACACACACACACGCACACGCACACACACAAAAAAAAGCAAAACCAAACCACGCTGATCCTGGGTTCTATTTTGTGCTTGGCAAGTTCTTCATTAGTCCATAGGATTTTGAGGAGAAGGCTTAAATAGGTTAACTTCTAGGTAAACTAAGATAGTATTTTCTCATGGATGAGGGAAATTCATATGAAAAGTTTGTAAACATCTCTGTGGCTGACAGTAAGGAAGTAACCTTATAGCCACATGGCAACGCTGAGGCATCTTTGAATACCAGATTTCTGTATCTGCATCTGTAGAGTAGGAGATTTACTAGTGAAAGCCCCAGATTTAAATCCTCAGAGAAACATTGATTTATCTTTTGTCAATCTATCACTATCTGTCAGCTTCTATACAAACGATAATTTCTAGAAAACAAACAAACAGGGAAATGTAAATCATTAAAAGAAAACTAAGACTTCCTACTTTGTCTCATAAAAATAAAGAATGACTGAGCATGAAAAGTCATATGGAGCCAAAATTAATTAAATCAATCTGAGTAGATCCACAAGGAATACAAATTAACTTACTTCCATTTAAATAACACTGCCAGAAATTTAACAAGGAAGAAATTCCTGGACATTGCTTTGAAAGCAGCCTGAAAATATGAACTTCAGTTGAACCTTTTTATAAAAGGATAAAAAGCCCCCAAAAAGTTAATAATATTGATAAAATAATGTAATACCTCTGCTGCAATTCAGCATGTGTTTAACTCACAAGACTTTTTTAACTTAGTGGAAGGCATGAGCTGGGTACAATACGAAGTGAACCTTCAATATAAACTAACATAAATTCTGTCTTTTTTTTTTTGTTATTGTTCATTAACTTTAAACCTTACAAAACCATAACAAGAACACTTTGTTTGCTTTGTGGAACTGCAGTATTATCAAATATGTTAATACAGAACTCTGGTTTTATTTGCTTATTTTAAATGTATTAGGGTTTTCCATCAGAACTTCAGAAGTATCCTTCTGCAACCAAAGGTCATTCACTTCTGCAGTCTTTATGACCAGACAGGGCAGCACGCATGCTCTCATTTACAACCAGTCACTGAAATTGCCCTGATACTCATGACTTTTGAGTCCGGTACACTTCATAAACTTCACCAGAATAAACCCACCATTCTAGTAAATGTAGGAAAGAGAGTTTATGGCATCAGAAGTGGGGTTAAAAATGTACTCAGAGATATATAAGAAAGCTACATGTCAGCTATATAAAATGCTTGATCTAAGTTACCAGAACTAGTGCCAGATCCAAGCTGTTTAAAGTGGAACTTACAGACAGAGTGAAAGTACTGAAGTATAAAATTATTGTATTGGACACACTGGTTACCTTCTGTGGTGCTTTTGAACACATCCTCCCCTTACTCTGATGTAATAATTTCTGTGTGATGACAGTTTCAGCAAGAAGTTTTGTCAGTCAGACTAATGCTGTCAGAATATCGTTGCAAAAGCCAGGAGTGTCTATTTGAACTCCTCAAAGTGAGGAGGAAGTTCGACCCAGATCCCTCTGTATGGGTGAGACCATTGAACAGGAAGTGTTGTATGAAAGGGGGTACTTTACTACCAAAAGCAGACTACAACAGCACTGTTGAAAATTAGGATTCTCCCTCTGTTCAATGGAAGAATGGCTGAAGACATACTGTATGGACCACAAACAGCTGCTGATAAGCAGCTTAGTGGCCTTTCCGGGGTGTGTTTTGCTTGATTTCCTCTGCCAAAACTGATCTACTACAAATAAATTCAGCATTTGTTGAGCTGGTGGAAAGGGTTGTCTTCAAGGAAAGCTTGTTAGAGCACCCAACACAGAGGTTATCAGAGCCTGCCTAGGAATGACCAAGAGATCAAGCCCTAAACCGCAGTATTTTGGTGGTTGTTAGAATATGCAGGTATGCAATGAAGAAGGCAAAGTTCTACTTAGAAATAAATCTGGCCAGGGATGTCAAGAACAACAAGAAGGGTTTCTTCAAGTACATCAGCATCAAATGGAAGGTTAGGGAAAATGTAGGTCTGCTGCTGAATGAGGAGGGTGCCCTGGTGACAGAAGATACAGAGAAGGCAGAGTTACTGTCTTCTGTCTTCACTTCTAAAACCACCCCTCAGGTATCCCAGACCCTAGAGAGAGGAGATAAAGTCTGACTTTCCCTTGTTGAGAAAGATTGGGTTAGAGATCATTTAGAGAACCTGGACATCCACAAATCCATGGGCTCTGATGGGATGCACCCAGGAGTGCTGAGAGAATTAGCAGATGTTATTGCTAAGCTGCTCTCCATCATCTTTGAAAGGTCTTGGAGAACAGAAGAGGTGCCAGAGGACTGGAAGAAACCCAACGTCACTCCAGTCTTCAAAAAAAGCAAGAAAGAGGACCCAGGGAACTATGGGCCAGTCAGCCTCACCTCCATCTCTGGAAAGGTGATGAAACAGCTCATTCTGGACATCATCTCCAAGCATGTGGAGGAAAATAAGGTTATCAGGAGTAGTCAGCATGGGTTCACCAAAGGGAAATAATGGTTGACCAACCTGATAGCCTTCTGTGATGGCATGACTAGCTGGGTATGTGAGGGAAAAGCAGTGGTTGTTGTCTAGCTGGAGTTCAGCAAGCCTTTAGACATTGTCTCTCACAATATCCTCATAGGTAACTCAGGAAGTGTGGGTTGGATGAATGCATGGTGAGATGGATCATGAACTGGCTGGATGGAAGAGCTCAGAGGGTTGTGATCAATGGTGTAGAGCCTGTTTGAAGGCCTGTAGTTAGTGGGGTTCCCCAGGGGTCAGTATTAGGTCCAGTCCTGTTCAACCTGTTCAGCAATGACCCAGATTAAGAGACTGAGTGCACCCTCAGCAAGTTTGCTGATGATACCAAACTGGGAGGAAGGGCTGATACAGCAGAAGGCTGTGCTGCCATTCAGCGAGACCTGGACAGGCTGGAGGAGTGGGCAGAGAAGAACCTGATGAATTCAACAAGGGCAAGTGTAGGGTCCTGTACCAGTCGAAGAATAGCCCCATGCACCAGTACAGGTTAGGAGTTGACCTGCTGGAAAGCAGATCTGCAGAGAAGGACTTAGGAGTTCAGGTGGACAACAGACCATGAGTCAGCAATGTGCCCTTGTGGCCAAGAAGGCCAATGGTGTTCTGGGGTGCATTAGGAAAAGTGTGACCAGCAGGGTGAGGGAGGTTACCCTGCCTTTCTTCTATGCCATGGTGAGGCCCCATCTGTAGTACTGTGTCCAGTTCTAGGCTCCTCAGTTTAAGAAGGACAAGGAACTACCGCAGGGAGTCAAGCGGCTGGCTATGAAGGTGATTAGGGGCCTAGAGCACCTTTCTTATGAGGAGAGACTGAGGACTGTTCCAGAGGACTGGAAGAAACCCAACAGCTGGGTCTGTTCAGCCTGGAGAACAGGAGGCTGAGAGGGGATCTCATCAATGTTCATAAATATCTCATGAACTATAACTTTTGATTTGACATGTTTTTCCTTTCTGTGACACAATACACTTTCCCTCTTAAAATCTCTTTGCTTATGATTCAGCAGTTGAGTATTATTGAATCTGGTCCAACGCTATTTTTAAAATAGAAAGTGGGCTATGTCATCATGTTTTAAGGAAAACATCACTGTAGACTATTGCTTGATATTTAGTGGGACAATATGGAGCACAGGGGCAGATTCACCTCCCTCCACCTGCTGGCCACACTCGTTTTGATGCAGCCAAGAAACAATCTGTGTCTTACTTCAGGGCAAAAAGTGCTTGCTCAGAAACCTATTCCACCATCTGACAGTTTTATTCCAGATGAGTTTCACATTTTAGAGCATTTTGTCCACTGATTCAGGAATGATAATATACATTAGATGAACCGTTACATCATTACAACACTGTAGTTTACATGTTCCTTACTATCATGCCTGATCTTGTCAAAATTTCTTCAGCCATGGCTTTTGTAATTGATCTTTTACCAATAAAAGGCATATTTGTAATGCTATTCAGGCCTTAAATATCTACCAGTTAGCTCTGGAACCTCATTTGTGTTTAAAAAACCTGAAAGTTTTTCTGCTACTCAGAGACTTTTGAAAAATGACACCATTTTAATGCACTCATTCTTAACCAACTTCTTCCTTCACAGTAACAAACTCTCAGATCCAAATTGGGCAGAAGTTTCATAAAAAGCTGAGTGGGTGCCTATTGGAAAAAAAAAATTCAAAAGTGGTTACAACAATGAAATTATCTTTCCTTCATTTGCATTACATTCAAGATTTCATGGTGCTACAGCTGTTCTATAAAACTTTGAAGAGTTTCTCAAAAGCAACATCTCCTACTTCCACTCAATTCCAATACGCACTAGACAGTTCAGGAAATCACAACTTAGTGTAACAAACTTCAGTAAGAGCTCTTGAGCTAATGCCATTTCATAAAGCTTCTGTAATATAAGACGTAACTGTCTGTTTCAGATAGATTTAACTTATTCCCTCATCACTCCTCTAAGAAACCTCCCTTAAATGCATGCAAATGAGTGAGGGGCCTGTGTTTCTCAATAGAGTTTCTCAGATGCTGTTATAGCAGAAGCACAGCAGTATGAATCTGTATGAAAGCAGGCAACTCAGCACTTAAACCCTGGCAAAATTTTCACACTGTGGTGATTTTCTTGTCTCTCTGGGGCTCAGGCTGCTGGTTGTATTCTGAAAACACTTCCCAAACAAAGCCTTGCACAAATTCAGGCAGGAGAACATGCCATTGTCATTCTGTCTTCTGCACAGCACTCACAGTCTTTTTCTAGAGGCATGTTGAGATCTGTCTTCTTTCTGCTCACTGTTGGCAGGAGGTGATTTTGGACTTCCAGTCAAAACTAAGGAATCTACAGTCTTGTCTACTGCAGCTACTTTATTTCATAGAAATCTTTAAATATTCTAGTGGCAAGACATAAAAAAGAGGGATTACTCCAGATCTTCTGTCTTGCATGGAGTCTAGAATTCACACTGAAATCTGCCTTCTGCTGAAGACAATGTTAGCTTGATCATAGCCTTAGAAAAGTATTGCTGTTCATGACTGGGATGTACAGACATGCCTGAGGTGGTATAGAAATGCTTACTCAGAGGGAGGTTGATTTCAGCAAGTTCTCATAAAGTTAGTCCTAGAGCTTACTTTTTAAATTTTCTAGTAACTTTGGTACAAATATGCAGCAAAATTAAGTCGTTCTAAATTAGTTAGCTAAACATTTTCTGATTGTGATCACACAGCTTGCAGCATTTAGTAACCTGAAGCTTAAAAACTGAAACGCTCCCACCAATAACGCTTACCAGAAGAACGAACTACCATTGACCTAGCTTGAAAAGCCTGACATCTAGACTGAAAAAATTTGCATCTATCATTTGTGACATCCCAGATAACACTTTCAGCAAATACAGGTTTCAGCATATTAGTTACTTTGGGTTTGGTTTTATTTATATCTACAATGTTGCCTTCAAATAATTGGTGAAACAAAATCCAGCAATCAGATTTTAAAGCTGCAGATACAAATACTTTGAAGTTTCATATTTACAATAATATTATATTAGGAATAACAGTTTGCCCATCTGTCACATTAGCTGAGGTTAGGAAACAAAAACCACAATAATATGAAAAAGAATTGCACACATTTTTGTTAGTTGCAGTCAGGCACTCATGAAGAAAATGAATGAACAATCTGATCGATTTTAAAGCAATTTAAGCAGTTAATACAGTTTAAGCCATCACTGTTTCAGCCTGTTCAAATGTGATTTTGAAAGAAATAACATGTAGTGTATACTCATTTGTTTATTATGTCCTATTAGTTTTATGTTGTAATCATATGTGGAGGTCTATGACATTCTGAGTCATGTGTCCCAGAAAAAAAAATACATATCTGTGAAACAGATTACTTATTCTTGAAAGACTTACGTTGTGACATTTTGTAAATGAAGCATGCTATAATTCCAGAGAAGAGCTGTAATTCTGGATTGCTGTGAAGAATTCAACATACAGTGTACATATTTTGTCTGGACTTTGAGGAAGTTGTATAGAATATGTCATGTTTCTGAAATTTATTTCAGCAGGTGGTAGGCAATTAACAAACAGATAAAGAACTAGAACCATTTTTATGGTGACCAAAGTGCTGAGTAAATAGTGCTGTGAATAACAACACAGCCCATTTAGAACTCCTTGTAATGACCAGCATTATGTAAATTAAGCAAAAGAAAAATTTAACCAGAGGACTGATTGAATAGCTCACTTGAAATAAGGGATCAGACAAAAATAATAGTTTTGAATAATTTCTTGCTTGTGAATTATCACATGTTGAGACACAATTACATTTTAACACTTAATTTGTTACCATCCTAATAATATGTATGTGACTTTTTGTCACAGATTGGTGAATGCAATTATTCACATCATGTGACTATTCATCTTTAGATGAGAACTAGCATTACAGTTTTGTTCCCTAGTTAAATTATTTGACATCATCATTCTGCTTTTTTAAATGTTTGATCCTGTATTTCTTCTTTATCGTGTACAAATAAAAAATTGACTTTTATAAAATGGTTGTAAGAAACTCATTCCAGTGAAAATTCATGACAATTATCTGCCATGTTCTGTCTCACAAATAAATATTTGTTTATCCAAATGCTTATGAAAAATGTTATTAATATTTTTGTGTTTGTGTATGATTATTTGTCCCATACAACTCTCCTTGAATGCTGGGAGGTAAATAAAAACCATAATAGAGAAGTCAACATGGGACAACCAGTGGGTCACAGATAGTCACACTCTGGCCTTTCCAATGGTTGATTACCTGGTAGAAGAAGGAGAAGCACTTCTTGCTTTAATTCAGATAGTTTAACAAGGTATCTTCTCACCAAATCAAAAACATAGGTTTAAAGAGAATACTTAAATCTTAAAATACTGATCCAAATATAAAATTAGCTAAATGTGGGGTCAGCATATTAACACTTAGTGGTGGAGAGAGGGAGTGCAATTCATAGCTTCTACAAAGTGATGTGCTTATCTGTGCTAGGGGGAACCTGCAAATGTTCATTATCAGAGACTGAGATATAAGCAAGAATATTGCCCATAAAATGTGAAGCAATCCTTGTTCTATATTCAGTGTCAGTGTGGTCTTAGTTGCAGTACAGTTTCCAGTTTGGGGTATATCACTTCAAGAACATTACGGCACTAATGAATAGCATCCAGAAAAGATCAAAGGGAATGCATTGAGATTTAAGAAACATGACATGGGAGAAAAGTGAGTTGTTTATTGTGAGAAAATGAAGACCAGGGAGCACAGAATTATGGTCTTAAAACACTAAGAAGCTGTAAGCAAAGAAGAAAAATACATTATATTCTCCGTGTCCAGAGTGGATAGAACAATAAATAATGGTGTTCAATTGCAGTACGGAGAATTTATTTTCAGGATCAGGGAATACCTTCCAGCAGGGCAGATAGAGAGCAATGCGGTAGGATGTGTAAGTAAAGCAATTAGGTTACTAAGAATACATGGGGTGAAACTCTAACAAGGTTGGCATAAATGTGATTGATCCTAATTTGAGGTAGGACCATGGATTAAATGCCTGATTTCTTGAACACTCTTCAGCCATGCGTTTCTGTGATACAGGACCAGATGAGAGGAAGTGTGTGCCCACAGTCATTCATCATTGTAACTTCTTGCCCTACAATGTGACAGGAGGAAAACAATAAATAAAACTTTCTTATTAAAGTGCCTGCTTTGAGTTATCTCAGTCCTCTGTCATAAAAATTCTTAAATGAAGCTTACTGATGCCAAAATTATATGGGTCTGTTAAATAATTGTGGGGAACAGATGCAAAATTACCAAATACAGATATAATCAAAGTGCTTGTGGTCTTGATACTCCCTCCAGAGTTTGATACAAGAACATATTTGCATCACAAAATAGGAATTATGTAGAGTTTAAAGTAAATATTACTAGGGGGGAAAAAAAGAGAAGAAATACAAATACGTGTCCCTAGTAGTAATCTAATTCGATGGGTTTGACCAGAAACAATTTTTCACCCTTGTGATTATCAGATCTAGGTAAAACTAAAGAAACATGTAAGTTTATAGTGACACTGTGTTAAAAATAATTGTGGGAAGCCAATTAAATAAAACAACAACAACAACAATAACAACAACAACAATAATAATAATACCAAGTCAGCATATAGAAAATTGAAAAATACAGAGTCACAAAATAAATTTCTGGAAGCAGCTGAGCTGGGTGGTAGACTGCATGAACTACTATGATTCATGGACTTTCCTATTATTAATTTCTTCTCTTCAATTACCTAGTCTGTCATAGGAAATTAGACTGTCAAAAGGAGAATTTTTTAAAAAATATCTTTTACAGTCCAAGGTAATTTTCAGACAGGAGGTTTGTTCAGAAAGGTGTGACACTAGACATTAGAGAAATCTTCAGCAACTGGAAGCAGTTGAGATTAATGAGAAACAAAAGAAAGCTTACTGAACAGGTAAAAAGTATAAACTTCTGCTTTCCTTTTTTTTTTTTTTTTTTTTTTTTTTTTTTTCCCCACAAAAATAACAAATACAGAAAGAGGATCATGTTAGAGATCGTTTAGGGAAACTGGACATCCACAACCTTTCTATCTCCTCTCTCAGCAATCTCCCCAGGCTGAGCAGGTCATCCACCTGCTCACACCTCACACAGCTGTTATCTCAGCTGCCATCCCATACCATTGAGAGGCTCTGACATATGCAGCCTGAGGTCTGGAAAGCTGTTTCCATGTTTCCATGGCAGCTCTTTCTGGGTTGCTGCCTCCTTCCTGGAGAGTGCAGAGGATTTACCTTTGCTCCAGGTGGATACAACAGTCGGGCTTCTCCTGCAAGGGTGATAACCACCAACTGAGCTAACCTCTTGAGGAGGCAGAGCTTCCCTGCCCTTCCTGCATGCCCTGCCTGTGCAAACTGCCCTGTCAACTGCTGTGCTAACCGCCATGTCCTTGTTTGCTCACACTGCTTGCTGCACTCCTGGTTGCCTGCACTTCCTAGGGGCCACTTAAATCACCCGTGGTTGCTGCTGGCAACACCCAAGCCTCATCAGCCTCTCTTGTGAGAGCTGCCACTTCCCAGCATGAATGCCACCGTAGACTCTTTCCTTGGCTTCCCTCTCTCCAGGAAGCAACTGTTTGTCTCAATCTAGTGCTCAGTCGCAGGAGCTAGCCACTGTCACCGCTGTGTGACTTGCTGCCTGACTGAAGAAGATTTTTCACTTCTTTGTCTGCTTGGGAAGGTTCTAAAAATGCTATAGTTCTAGTGAAAGGTCCTGAATTATAAAGTAAATGGGAAATCCATTGGTAAGATTAGACTTCCTTTTTCTCCAGTCTGTACCAAGGTTATTTATTCCTTTTCATTCAGTTACTATTATATGCATCAAGTTACCAGTAATTAGTACCAGTTACTAGTAATGTATTTAAATTTCTGTCTTTGAACTGTGAAATCCTGGAGGCTTTGCTCAAGTATTTCTACTGTATGACTGAATCTTCTTACGTGGTGTCTTATGCCCCCACATGGTGTCCCTAAAATATGTTTGAAAGATGCATAATATTTTACAAGTCTCTAAAATTTTTTCCACTATAGAACAGAGAGTTTTTGTACTCCCCAAAGAGGCTGGAAAGTAATAGAATTTATTAATCTGTAAATATGGATTATTTAATCCAAGTAAATAAAAAAGACCATGGAATGACATGCTTCATGAAGCACAGTAACCTACAGACATTCACTAAATTTGTTTTTCTCTGCTGCACAGTTATTTTGCGAAGTATACAGAAAGGGGACACAAAGTTTGGTTGTCACTGAAGTTTTAAAGCAGCTTCACAAAAGGAATGAATTTGTTAAATATGGTGCTTGACTGTCTTCAATTTAATACAGCATGTACCTGTTCCTTTATGTTGTAGTTACTGGTTGAGAAGCAACAGAAAAGTAGTTATGCAATTTGGGAAATATCTTTATTTGCTTCACAGCTTAAATACACTGAGTTTTGAGTGGATGACTATTGTATTTTGTGACTCACTGCACTCTCAATACACGAGAAGCCACTACAGGATGTTATAATCAAACTTAGTATAACACATTTAGGATGTTCAATAACATAACAATGTTACAGTAGAAAAATAATGAGATTGCTCACAGTACAACATTCTGCTCTCCAAGAAGATTCCATTTTGGATGGATTTGCCTACATAGCAGTAGGTGCCTGCTATGAATTTTTTGAAGTGTTTTAACAACCGAAAAACAGAAGCCAATAAAGGCTAGGCCCTTGCGTCCTTTGCCTGGTCTGATACAGTCTCCATGAAATTCTGTTGGCTTTCCTGGTTAGTAGCTGTAGCACAAACCTCTTCCACTTTTGCAAGGAATAGGAAAGAAATAATTTTATGGCTTCTTTGACTGTGATACCCAACTTGCTCCACATAACATCCTGCAGGTGGGTAAATTTCTCCTGTCACCCGTAAAGGCAGCTAAACCTTGCAAAAGTCTACACTTTCATGAAGACCATTTAAATTCAAGACTATACATAAATGAAGGGGGAAGTATCACCACAAAAATCACCACAAAATTGTACACAAGAAGTTTGGCATTATCTTATTGTATTGGTTTGGTTTGGTTTTGGTTCGTTCTATCATCTATCTATCTATCTATCTATCTATCTATCTATCTATCTATCTATCTATCTATCTAAACCTGAGAAAATGTACACATGAAAAACAGTAGCTGCAGCAGCACCTTCTAAAAAGTCAAAATGAACTTTTGAGTTACATTTTTATGATGTTACAACCCTTATCATGAGAGAGATTTCAGTAGGGTAAAAACTGAAAACATCCAGGCAACTGATGTTTCCAAACTTTTGGATGTATTACATTGCAACCAAATATACTCCCCTGTCCATTTTCCTCACAGAAGGGAGCAAAAGTGACAGAAGATGAGGGAAAGGCTGAAATACTAAATGCCTTCTTTGCCTCAGTCTTTAATAGTCAGAACAGTTGTGCTACAGGCACCCAGTCCCCTGAGCCAGAAGACAGGAATGGGGAACAGAATGAAGCCCCAATACTCCAAGGGGAAATAGCTGACAACCTACTACACCACTTTGACACCCACAGGTCTATGGGGCCAGATGGAATCCATCCAAGGGTGCTGAGGGAGCTGGTGGAGGTGATCACTAAGCCACTTTCCATTATCTACAGCAATCCTGGCTAGCTGGGGAGGTTGCAGTTGACTGAAATTTGGCAAAAATGACACCCATCTACAAGAAGGGCTGGAAGGAGGTTCCTGTCAGTCTGACCTCGGTGCCAGGGAAGGTCATGGAGCAGATCATCTTGAGTGCCATCACGCAGCACATGCAAGACAATCAAGTAATCACGCCCAGTCAGTGTGGATTTATGAAAGGCAGGTTCTGCTTGACCAACCTCATGTCCTTCTATAACAAGGTGACACACTTAATAGATGAGAGAAAGGCTGTGGATGTTGTGTACTTGGACTTCAGCAAGGCCTTTGACACCGTATCCCACAGCATTCTCCTGGAGAAGCTGGCAGCTCATGGCCTGCATGGGTGTACTCTTCAATGGATAAAGAGCTGGCTGGATGGCCAGACCCAAACAGTTGTGGCCAATGGAGTAAATTCCAGTTGGCAGCTGGGTTTAGTATTGAGTCTAGTTCTTTATGAATGGTCTGATGAGGGGATCAAGTGCACCTTCAGGAAGTTTGCAGATGACACCAAATTGGGTGGAAGTGTTGATCTGCTGGAGGGTAGGAAGGCCATATGGAGGGATCTGGACCGGCTATATTGATGGACTGAGGCCAACTGTATGAGGTTCAACAAGGCCAAGTGCCAGATCCTGCACCTGGGTCACAGGCAGCGCTACAGGCTCAGGGAAGAGTGGCTGGAAAGTTGCCTGACAGAGAGGGATCTGGGGGTTTTGATTGACAACCAGTTGAATATGAGCCAGCAGTGTGCTCTGGTGGCCAAAAGGCCAAGAGCATCCTGACTTGTATCAGGAATAGTGTGGCCAGCAGGACTAGAGAAGTAATTGTGCTACTGTACTCGCCACTAGTGAGGCCCAACCTTTAATACTGTGTTGCTGGGGCTGTTTAGCCTGGAGAAAGGGAAACTGAGGGGGAGACCCTATCGCTGCCTACAACTACTTGAAAGGAGGTTGTAGCATGGAGGGTGTTGGTCCCTTCTCCCAAGTAACAAGTGATAGGACAAGAGGAAATGGCCTCAAATTATGCCAAGGAAGGTTCAGATTGGATATTAGGATAAATTTCTTCACAGAAAGGGTTGTGAAGCAGTGGAACAGGCTGCCAGGGAAGTGGTTTAGTCACCATCCCTGGAGGTGTTTAAAAGGTGCATAGACGAGGTTCTTAGGGACATGGTTTAGTGCTAGATTTGGGTTATGGCTGGACTCTATGATCTTGAGAGTCTCTTCCAAGCAAAGTTGTTCTGTGATTCTATGAAGACACTTAATGGACGACTTATGGAAAACTCATGGAAAAGCCACCAGTACACAAACAAATAGTTCTAAAGCAATCACGTTTGGATAGAAAGTAATTTAATTCCTTTCTGTAGTAAAAATAAGTTCAGCTTTCGTTTCCTTAAGGATCACATAAAAATATATTTATCTACTGTAAATTCCATTTGGGGAAGAAACCATCCCAATACTAAAGTTCTCTCAGTTCCTCTATAAGATGTAATTACCGTATTAACAGTGTGTCAACCTTCTGCCTCAAAGGATTCAAGCATAATTTTGTATTATGGGACTCAAGGCAAAATGGGATTTCTGTAACTGAATAGATTTAGCAGTGATTAGCAGGTTGTCTGATCAAACAAAAACTTTTCTGTTTGCTGGGAAAAAGGGCATGTGGAGGACAGAAAAAGACCTTTTTGAGCTGTTCTATTATGCTCACAAAATAATAAGAATCAAGTCTCACTAAGCAACTGAGAATTCTTGTATGGAAGCACCACAGTATTAAACATACCCACCAGCAGATTTTTTCAATTATATTTCCCTCCAAATTTGCTGTTCTGTCTTCCTCTACAGAGGCCAGATATTTCCAGTATTTCCTTTTTCAGGGATTAGTGACATAAATGGCTTTGCAAATGAAGAACAAAAACAAAAAAACCCAAACCAAACCAAACCCAACAACAATTAAAAACAAACAAAAAAAAATACAAAGAAAGATAAAGAATATCTCTAGGGAGGTTTCTCTTCTCACATCCTGCTGTGTCCAGTTCTGAGATCTAAACTAACCACTTTTGTCTCTTTTATTTGCCTTCTTCATGAAGACAGACTGTTAGGTTTGTATGCAATAAGTACCACAATCCTGGTATTGCACATTTCAGTGGGGATCTGTATACCAGTTACTATGTTCACCATTGTTAGGAAGTTTAGTTTTAGGAGTTCTTACTCATTTCAGCTTCTACTGTTTGCTTTACACAACCCACTACCATTGTGTTTCATCTTCTGCTTTGTTTCTGCCAAAAGCTAGATCAATTATTTGCATAGCTGTTCTCTGTCTAAATGGAATCATTAAAATGTTGGGATTTAGGGAGGAAAAAAATTATAATTCTTCTTTTCTCACTTTTTTCCCCCCCAAAATCAGTTAAGAATTTTGACAGAAACAAGCAGAAAGACAGAAATTACTGATTTGTGAGACTGTCCATCAGAAAGAGGTTTCAGGGCGTAATATGAAATCAAGGAAACGATGATCCCATGCCAAAAGGAAGTAATTACCAAAGAATCCTGACATACTTCATCGAATGAATGCATTGTTTGAGGTATAGAGGATACGAAATACACATTTTGGAACGAAAAAATAAATAAGGAACATGTTAAAGATAAATGTAATTTTATAGGTTTCTAAGTGTGAGTTGCAATAAAATCTGAGAACAAAACAAGAACTACCTTTAGGAATCACCAGATGTTCAATATCATAATAAAGTCACCTTCATTTTCCAAGATCAGCTATTAACTAATGATTAAATAATTAAAAAAAATTACATTAACCATTATATCTTCAAGAGTTCAGTAATATCTTTATGCACTATCCATTTTATTAACAGTATTTTAGTGCATTATTAAAGCATGTTAACATTTTATTGTGCTTATTCTCAGGAACACTGATGTCCATGGCTGAGCAAATGAATGGACAGAAATCCCATGTTTAGTATATGCCATTCCTTCATGTGTGCCACAGTGAGGCAGCACTTCTCTCTAACACATCCTTTGCATGGTTTTAAACAGAGCACTAATTTATACAGATCCAGCAAAGGAAATAGCAGAAGGATCAGTAGAGTAAGCATTTAGCAATGGCTTTATTAGATCAGACTGCAGCAAGAACAATTTAATATCATTTCTTGTCTCCTGTAAGGGAGAAAAAACAACCCCCCTGACACACTTGCCTAGCTATTACAGACCAAGCCAAATATGTTTGTTCAAATTTATTAGTCCCCTTGTGTTTGATGCAAGTATAATACACTATTCTCCCTCAAATTTATCAGCAGTTTGACAGTTTGCCTTCTCAATACTAAACATGCTGTTTCCTGCTTTAGAGAGTTCTTCTCCCCTGCATTGGAGTACACTATGCAATATACTGGGAAGTTTTGAGAATGAGTTTTCCTGCAAGTCTCTGCTGCAACAAGTATGGAGACAAACTGTTTGGTATGTCATTTATAGGAACACGAATTTTTATTAAGGCTTTTTGCATGTCCATGAATAATATTATTCAGCCCATAATGGGCTGGCTCATCTGAAAAAATGAATTAATTTTCTGAACTGTGGCAGAATTAGGACTCCAAATTGAAAACTGATCCCAGTTTCTCAAGTTCTTTCCAACCTTCCAAGCCACTGACATTAGAAATTTGTTTAATGCAACCCGTTGGAAACATTTTTTTTTCTCATTTAATACTTTCTTTCATTTCCCAAGCAAATATTCTCAACTACTCATGGAAAAGCAAGCCTGTTAAGAACAATATTTTCATGTTTCAGACATGAGGGAAGCAGCTGCTTCTGTACCACCTGAGGAAAAATGGTCAAACTAGAAACACAGGCTGGCACATTATATTCATGACTACATTTTTCAATACATCTCTACTACATTTAAATTGTCTATTGATTACAAATGTGTTTTTACTTACCAACAAACAACTTTCTTTACCCTTTTGTTGTTGCTTCACTGATTTTACATCATAATTATGAAAATATTTGTGAATACCTATTATTATTTTTTTCTGGAAGTCCTTATTCTATTTCAAAATAATCACTAACATCATTGTAACAAGGTGAATGGTGGAACAGCCATAGCCTATATAAGAAGTAATATTAGATTCTCAGTTTATAGGGATTCTTTGGTGTTTGTTGAATATTTAACTCTAAGCAGACTGTAATACACTACTACTCCCCTAACAAAATCCACTCTACCATTCCTACAAGCTTTCTATCTGCTTTTAGAGTGTTTAATTTTATTATTCAATATGCTTATATAATGACCATTCTCTTTCAAGTTTACTCATCTTATTTTTTGGACGTGCTGAATTTGCATGGAAATAATCCAGGAGAAAGGAGAGAGAAAGATAATACAATATAAACCATTAGGGTTGGCTTATACTCTGTTCAAGGAGATATGTGTGAATACAACACACGGAATATTTTGCCTTTCATGTATGCAGATCCTATGGGCAGAAAAACAAGGTCCTGAACTTGAAATCTGAGCCACACCAACTAACTCCACCAAGAGGACTTTTCTTGCTTATGCATCCAGCTATACTTACACCTGCTGGCAACAGTAGTCACGTATTTTTCAGCCTCCTAGGACACTTAGCAGCAGACTATGATAGCCCAAACATATGAAACCTCAAATACATATATGCCTTAGGAACCGCTATGCTTTTTCATGAAAGTCCATGTTACTAGCTACCAAGATGAATCTTTTCAAAGTATGGAGGAGTTTTGATTAAATGGGAGTTCAGCACCTGAAAACTGCAAAGCAGTTACTTTCCCCATTGCTCAAAACACAATTTAGAGCTACTAAATAACAAACACATAACACTCCTGCTGTGTTTTTTCTGATGCATAAGACATTGCTTAGCAGCTTTGACTGGGTATTGAGGGTACGGTCCTGATACAAATCCTGATTACTGTCTTACAGTGATGGTACGTAAAGTATACAAGAAATACTGCTAACATTCAAATTCTAACACAAGATAATATCAAAACAAAAGTATGGAGTATTGGAGGTTTATTCCTGCTTTTATGATCCCTTATCCATGAAATTATGATTAAATTCTTCCGGTTACCATAAGACCAAATATTTAATGAAGGGGAAAATACTGAATAATCTTCTTTCCTAGTAATGGGAAAGAATTATCTGAAGACAATGCCATACCATAGTATCATAGAATCATTTTAGTTGGAACAGACCTTGAAGATCATCGAGTCCAACCATAACCTAACCAACTCTAGCAATAAACTATGTCCCTAAGAACCTCATCTACACATGTTTTAAACACCTCCAGGGATGGTGACACCACCACTTCTCTCGGCACCCTGTTCCAATACTTTGCAATACTTTCTGTGAGGAAGTTTTTCCTAATATCCAATCTAAATCTCCCCTGGTGCAACTTGAGGCCATTTCCTGTTGTCCTATCACTCACTACTTGGGAGAAGAGACCAACACTCTCCATGCTACAACCTCCTTTCAGGTAGCTGTAGACAGTGATAAGGTCTCCCCTCAGCCTCCTTCTCACCAGGCTGAACAGCCCCAGGTATCTCAGCAATTCAGGCATATCAGCTGCAACAGTAGACATGCAGGCAGGGCAGAGACGGCAACACTTGTGAGGGAAAAGAAATGCTGTTGTGCATATATGGTGATCTATTTTTCTGGCTCTGGCAAAAATTATGAATAATGAAATGCAATCACTTTGGCTGCTGTTTCAAATGCGTCCAAGCTGACAACCCTTAGTATTAGTGCAACACATACAATTTAAAAATTATGCCATCTGCAAGCAACACCATAACAACACAGTTCAGTATTTCTAGAGGATTTCTAAAACGTAGTGTCAAGATAAAGCTACATACATTCTTCTATGGTCTAGTATCTAACTCTAGGTCCAGTTACTTTTCCCCTCAACACTGCCCTCTTCAATGAGATCAGCAAAGGGTTTGTTTTGCTTTTTCACTGAGTATGGGTACAGAACTGTGATCTGCTTTCACCAGTTGCTTTGCAAAGTGTGAACTTTGAAAAAGTGTATACGTAGAGGAAAGGGGCATTGCAGGCAATTGATTAATTAGTCTGGGAACTGGAGTCAAGTTATTAAGTGGGCATTAAAGTCTCATTATCACCTCTAATTAAACTAGGAAAATGAAAAACATATAATGCATAAGGCAAAATAGACTGTAATAAAAGTGCTAAGACTTGATTTCAGGAAATAATATGTAGTCTTTTAAAATAAATGGCGAACATTTCTTTCTTCATCGTTATTATCATTATTATTCTGCTCCGGTGGGGGGATTGAACTAGATGATCTTTTGAGGTCCCTCCCAATCCCTAACATTCTGTGATTCTGTGATTATAATATAATATTTTTATTCAAGACAAACCAACAGGATGCTTGTTCTATCCAACACAAACCTTGGTTATATGGGAAGGTCAATATTTTACTAAAAAAGAACATTATAAATATAAGCTCTAATGCATAAAAATAAGTATTACAAAATACTTATACTTACATAAACTTTCTAGAAGAACGAAGTGCTAGGGAAAGAAAGCTTTTTGAAGGCTTCATGAGGAAATGTTCAGAAATAACCAACATCAGTATGAGAATGTATCTATTTTGATTATGATCACAAAACTCCAAAACAGTATACAAGACATCACTGATGAGAGTACTCTATGAGTAGCTTAATGAAGTCCATATGTTTCTTGTAACTGTGTCTTGAAAAACAGATCTGAGAAGGGAGTCAAAATTTATGAAGATCTATGTATTCTTCCACTGTTCAACTGATGTTCTTGCTCTTTTAGTTATTCGTTATTTCTTATACATCTGTGGTGACAGCAAGACTATCTGACAGAGATTAAAGCTGCATTATTCTAATTTGGAAATAAAGGATTGAAAAACACTTCCTTACCCATTCATTCCTTTTTAGACACTATAACATTTCTTATTTTAAACTATACATTTTCCTTCAAGGTTTTAGAACCCCAGTGACTGTTCCTGATTGCCCAACCTCTGTTGGGTTGATATCATATGACTGGTATCATATGGATCCATCTACAATACATAATAGTTTGCATTTTTGATGAAATACCAGCACAGGCTTTCTTTTCAGTATTTTACAGTCACTCTCACAATCCATAACTACTCCATCTGAAATTAAAACACAATGGCTTGCAGATGCATGTCTCAATCAGAACAGATGGCCTCATTTTCAAGTGAGATTTTTGGGTAAAATGCTGAAAATCCACCTCTTTTAGTGTAAGAGCCTTATTCTCTCTGTAGCCTTAATAACTGCTGTTTTCTCTTGTGAGCTTATTCTGAGAAATTTTGAAATGTGTATCATTCTGTCTAATGATTTCCAATAACTGAATAATGAGAAAATAATGTATTTTAACAGCTCTGCTGATTATTATGTTGGTATTCTAGTTTATCAGCTAGTAGCCCATATAAAAAAAAGGCTGTATCTGTTCAGCTGTCATCAAGGTTTTTAAACCTTTCAGCTCATTCCATCCTGAATTAGATGATTCACATGGGTAAGATGAGTCCATTTTTCCATTTCCAGGGATTCTCGTTCTCTGTCTTTTATGAAACTATAGAGGATGACTTCAGCAGTGGTTTAAGTTACAGCAAACTTCAGAACTTATCAAGATCGAATTGCAGTAATTAGCTTGCCAATGATAGGCAAAATTAATTCCACTCCTGTGGAATTGCTGAAGGAATAAATCCAAGGAAGCAGCAATTCTGAAAATATTTATAAGTAACAGCAGACAAGCACTCTCTCAAAACTATGCTGCAGTGAGGTTAGCTAAAACATTCTCCATCTATACAAACAGAGCAGGTTTTGCATCTGTGTATCACCATGATGAAGCATATACATGGAAACTGCCAGTTTTGGTGTTCAAGTTTTTACAAAAATGTTGAAAAATTGCAAAGGGTGTAGAAAAGAGTTACAGAAATGATTTGTGGGTTGGAAAAAGCCTTATAGCAAAAATCTGTAAGGGCTTAATATATGAAGTTTATGAGTATACTAAGAGAACAGAAGATTGAGAAATTATAATAAATAGTAGTGTCTTCAAAGGCAGAAAGTCTCAGATGCTTAATGATATATTCTTTGCTAGCGCGCGGCTGAGGAAAACATGCAGGCCGACTCACTATGAGTGATAAAGCATGATTCAATTTTATTGTTCGAGGTAACGGGTATTTATACCAAATACAATAATTATGCATACTTGTCTCTATCTAATAGGCTAAGCACTAGAAGGTTACATTCACTTACTCCACCTACATGGGTTTAGCTAACTATGCATATCCTGCATTCCTTCTTCTGACTCTTATCTCTTCACAGACATCCCCCAGCCTTCTGGCTCTTCAAAGACATTCCCCAGTCTTCTGGCTCTTCAGAGACATTCCCCAGTCTTCTGGTTCTTATCTCTTCAAAGACATGCAGGCCCTGCCTTAGTCAGTACTTTTCCATTTTCCCCTTCCCCACGGCCTAATTGTCAAGCTAACTAAGGCCTACTTATGTCAGCTAAAATGGGCTCTGCTCGTACAGTGGACTTATGGACTCATGTCCGTGCTCCTTGAGCCAGTCCCTGACAATTCTTGACAAGAACTATTGGCTAGATATTAGAAAAAGATACTATATAGGAAAAAAATGCAGAAAATTTTCAGAAACTAAGATCATTAACCTTCAGAAGATTCTAGGAAAACAAGCAGTTGGCAGGGAAAAGCCAGGAGCCAACAGCTCTCTTGTGGCAGATAGTGAAAAGACCTGGGTGTTGCCAGGGCCATGGTGACCACCCCACACCTATAACAAACATCCCAGGGAGCACTAGCAATGAGGACCCCACCAACAGAACATGGCATGGAAGTCTGCATAGCAGGTTGAGCAGAAGGATATGCAGGAAGGGTCTAGTCACCCTACCATCTCAAGAGATTAGCTCAATTCGTGGTTATCACCCTCCCAGAAGTAGCTTGGCTATGGTATTCAGCCAGTGCAAAGTTATGCCCTCTGCACTCATCAGGAAGGACATAGCAACACAGACAGAGGTCCCACAGAAACCTGCAGCCATCCAGACCTCAGGCTGCAGGGAGTTCCAGAGCCTCTCCCTGGTACGGGATGGCAGTAAGGGCAACAGCTGTGTGAGGTGTGACCAGGTAGATGATCTGCTCAGCCTGGTGACAGAGCTAAGAGAGAGAAAGTAGACAGGTTAAGAGGCATCAGGGAGTCTGGAAAGGAGACAGAATAGTGGGACCATGCTCTCACCTCTCTGAAACAGGAATGGCCACCAGAAAAACAAAAACCAAAACCAACACAACAACAAACAAACCACCACCAACAACAACAAGAAAACACACACAAAAACTCAACAAGATCAAGGGAGTTCTGTATACTTTCCATGCCAAACTGAAGACAGTAGCTCAAAGAAAAGGACCACACTTGAAGTCCACACCAAGCAGCAGGCAAAACACCCACTTCACCCACCCAGGTGACTCTGTACAACATGTATGAGGCTCTGGATGTGAAATTCCAATAAATGAATGGGGAGGATGAAGGTCGATTTACACCAGAGGTATTGACAGGATCAGAAATGGTGTCGATGGCTACACTTGGTTCAGAATGGACAGGCACGGAAGGAAGGATGGAGGGGTTGCCCTCTACATCAAGAGATAGATAGAAGTGTGAAAAGCTGTTCTGAAGAATAGCTACAAGCAGGTTGAAAGATTATGAATAAGAATCAGAGACCAAGGCAACAAAGGAAACCTTGTGGTTGGTGTTTACTACAGGCCAATCAGTCAGGGTGAGACTATTGATGAAGCCTGCTCACTCCAGCTACAGTAGGCATTGTGCTCACAGGCTCTTGTCCTGCTGGGGGACTTAAACCACCCCAACTTCTGTTTGAAAAGTAGCAGAGCGAGCTGTAGGCAATGCAAGAAACTCCTGGAGTGCATTGAGGATAACTTTCTAAGCTGGCTAATAGGCAATCATACAAGGGAGGATGTGATATTGGACCTGATGGTCACCAATGCAAGTAAGCTAACCGGTGACATCAAGATCAAAGGCAGCCTGGGCTTCAGTGGATATGCACTCGTGGATGTGGGACAGGCAAAGAGTAAAGCCAGGACCCTGAATTTTACGAAAGCCAACTTCCAGATCTTCAAGGAGTTAGTCAACAGGAACCCCCAGGAAACTGCTCCCAGGGACAAGGGAGCAGAAAAGAGCTGGCAGATCTTTAAGGATGTTTTCCATAGAGCAATAGAGCTTGTGGTGCCCAGGTGTAAGAAATCAGGTAAGGGAGGCAAGAGGCTGGCATGGCTAAGTTAAGACCTGCTGGTCAAACTAAAGGGCAAGAAGGAAATGCACAGGCAGTGGAAGCAGGGATAGGTAGCCTGGCAAGAATACAGGCACACTCACTGCCAGTTGTGTGGAGACATAGTTGCTAAAAGAGTCACAGGATTACAAAATAAAACTGCTTTGACCTGACTTTTCAGAGGTACAGGGAACCTGTGACTCCCTTTGGGCTAATGTCAAGCTGTGCCAACAATCACTAATACCTGGGGATGGGATGTGCATGAATACTGCTCAGTTTTCTTGGGTGAGAATGATGTCATGATTTTTGGTGGTCATTCTTACCATAAACTCTGGATTTTTTCAACCGACTACCAGAAGAAACAACAGATGATGCTCTGCAGCAGAGTCACATGGCTCAAGAGGCAAACAGACATACAAAAATCGGTTGGTCAAAATTCCTTATTCTAAATACTATCACTCCTAATTATAAATGACTAATTGTCAAGGTTTAAGGAAAGGCAGCAATAAACTGTGGCAGATGCTCCCTGTTATCCCCTCACTTCCTGCCACCTCTTTCCTTTAGATCGGAAAGATGATTGCAAAGATAAGCAGAAAGAGAGAGTTAGACTTCAAGTTGGAGAGTTTTAAAGGGTTTTACTAATGCTACTAATAAATAGAGAATATATATACAAAATACACAAAACCAATCTCAAGTGCTCAATGTGGAGTTGGCGTCACTCCAGCAGCAGTGGAGCTGGGTGTGCGGAGCTGGCAGCTCCAGCAGGTGCAGCTCAGGCCCCCAGAAGTCATGGGCAGGACTTCACAGCAAACCGGAACCTGGTTGCAGGGATGCAGGGTCTGAGGCCTGTAGATCACAGGCAGAGAGGCAGGGTCCTCTCTAGATGCCGGCCATGGTCGAAGAGAGAGTGACCCTCGTGATCACCCTCTTATATAGGGCGTATGACAATTATGGGTTGGAATACTTCTGTTGATCTTCAGTTGGTCAGTTCTAGTCACCTGTTCCATCCACCGCTCCTCAAACATGTCCTTTTCACAATGGAATGTGGGAAAACTTATCAGTCTTTCTTGGCTACCATAGTAATAAATCTAAACCTGAGCTTCTTCAGCATTCCATTGGTCTCTTATCAGCACTGAGTACAGTATCCTAGGAAAAATATGCAGGCTAAAACTCAGAAAAGTACAGCCACCTAGAGGAACCTAGCTGAAACAAAAATCACTAAAAGAGAACCACTCTTATTTTTAACAAAACCAGGACATTCCACCCCTTATTCCATACCATTTGAGTCATACCCAAATCACTATTGCTTTCTGCCTGTCTTCAAATGTATATACACGCACACACAAAAGTATGTATATCACTAGTTCATGAGTGCAAGTCTCTCTATCACAGCAGTCCTGTCTCTCTAGGCAGGAGAGATAATGTGCAATCTGGTGAAGTTTGTGCCCATGAATTGTCAGAGATGTCAGTCTCAGGCAAGTTACTGGATGCCACTCAATGAGGTTAGCTCGGGGTTCATCACTACCACTGCATCAACCTGAAAGACACTTATGGAACACAGTTAGTGTCATGCAGCAATTACCCTCATAGAGTTTGAAACTGAGTATTCTCACCCAGAATCAAATCTCCTTGAAGTACACATCGGACTTCCCCATCCTTCAGCATGACCCACCAAGTACATCCAGGCCCTTGAGCAAAAACAATCCCACGAATGGGTTTGCCTTTGCCCAAAGCAGGAATAACCAAGACAGCTTTTCCTAACATGTTCCTTCCATGCACCACAGGGACTTTATCCCCTTCTACTGTATGTAAAAGCTCGGACTGAGCAGGGCCAGCTTGACTGATTGATCCCCTGGTGTTTACTAACCAGGTGGCTTGTGCCAAATTCTTCTCCCAGTATTTAAAAGTTCTACCTCCCATTGCCTTCAGAGTAGTTTTTAACAAACTATTGTATCGCTCAATTTTCCCAGAGGCTGGTGCATGATAGGGGATATGATATATCCATTCAATACCATGTTCTTTGGCCCAGTTGGTTATGAGACTATTTTTAAAATGAGTCCCATTGTCTGGCACAATTCTTTCTGAAGTACCATGTTGCCACAGGACTTTCTTTTCAAGGCCCAGGATAGTATTCCAGGCAGTGGCATGAGACACAGGATATGGTTCCAGCCATCCCGTGGTTGCTTCCACCATTGTAAGCACATAGCACTTGCCTTGGCATGTACTAGGGAGTATAATATAGTCAATCTGCCAAGCCTCCCCATATTTGTATTTCAACCACTGCACCCCATACCACACAGGCTTTAACCTTTTGGCCTTCTTGATTGCAGTACATGTTTCACAATCATGGATAACCTGTGAAATAATGTCCATGGTTAAGTCCACCCCTCGGTCCCGAGCCCATTTATATGTTGCATCCCATCCTTGATGACCTGAAGCATGATGGGCCCACTGAGTTAGAATAAGTTCACCTTTATGTTGCCAGTCCAAATCCACCTCAGCTACTTTAATCTTAGCAGCTTGATCTGCTTGCTGGTTGTTTTGATGTTCTTCTTTTAGGCACATGGGCATCCACATGCCGTTCTTTTACAGTCAGGTTCTCTAGTCGAGAAGCAATGTCCTGCCACAATTGGAGGTGCTCTGGAACTTTACTTTGTTCCAGTGCAGTCTGGATCAGTCCATGGCAGATAGTAGGGCTGTGTTTCCACCCCTGGGGCAGTCGATTCCACGTATACTGGATACCCCTCCAGGTAAAGGCAAACCATGGCCTGCATTCTGCTGCTGAAGGAATAGAGAAAAATGCATTAGCAATGTTAGTTGTGGCATACCACTTGGCTGCCTTTGACTCCAGTTCATATTGCAGTTCTAACATGCACGGCAGCACTTAATGGTGGCGTGACTTCATTTAGGCCACGATAATCTACAGTCAGTCTCCATCCTCCATTAGGCTTTGGAACAGGCCATATAGGCCATATAGGATTACTGAAAGGTGAGCAAGTCTTACTGATCACTCGTTGACTCTCTAGTTGTTGGATCAGTTTATGAATGGGCATCAGGGAATCTCGGTCGGTGCGATATTGTCATCTGTGCACCGTCGTGGTAGCAATTGGCACCTGTTGCTCTTCGACTTTAAGCAGTCCTACAACAGAAGGGTCATCAGAAAGACCAGGCAAATTAGACAGCTGTTTAATGTTCTCAGTCTCTACAGCTGCTATACCAAAGGCCCATCGATACCCTTTTGTGTCTTTAAAATACCCACTCCTTAGGTAGTCTATACCAAGGATGCATGGAGCGTCTGGACCAGTCAAAACAGTGTGTCTTTCCCACTCCTTTCCAGTTAGGCTCACTTCAGCCTCTAATACGGTCAATTCCTTAGATCCCCCAGTCACTCCTTCAATACTGACAGATACTGACCCTTTACGATTCGATGGCATCATTGTACACTGAGCACCAGTGTCTACTAGGGCTTTATACTCATGTGGTTCTGATGTACGAGGCCACCGAATCCACACAGTCCAATAAACTCTATAGTCGTTGTCCCTCTCCTCCACCTGGTGGGGGGCAGGGACCCACTAATTGGTGCTTTGCACGGTTTCTGGTAGGGAGACACAAGAATCCCTCCTCAGGCTTGTTGTAAGATCAATGCAATTGGTGCTTTGCTCAGTCTCTTGTAGGGAGACACAAGAATCCCTCCTACTCTGTCTGGAAAGCCTCCCACTGGAAACTGGAGCAGCTTTTCTCTTGGGAGCTTTCTTTTTCAACTCACGTACTCATTCCTGTAGGTCAGCAGTGGGTTTGCCTTGCCAATTACTCATATCTTCTCCCTGGGCACGCAGAAGAAACCATAATTCACCTCATGACATGTTGCATTTCTCTCAGGCTGATGCTGCAAAAGGGCATTTCTTCCCAATAGCTGTGACTCAGGCCCATGTATGTGACGAGTAGGATCTGTCCTCCCTCTTGGACAGTTTGTCACACAGTTTCTCCACAGCTGTGACACAGGCTTGTAGGGGCGAAGAAGGAGTTTCTTCACACTGCCGCAACATGTCTGATACTTCATCCACAGCTGACAGATCATCCTTTGAAAGGGTGAGTAATCGTAAAGTGTGGGCATAAGACGGTGGTGTGCTCTGCACAAACTTCTGCATTATACCTCGGGTACATGGCACTTCATCAGGATCTATAATTGTCTATGGGTCACTGTAAATTATCTCTCACACAGCCAGTTCTCTCAGATACCTAATACCTCTCTCCATAGCAGTCCATTCAGTTGGGTGGCATATGACATAATCTTTTAAAGGGTACCTGATTTTTACTACTGACAAAATTCTTCTCCAGAGGCTTTGACTTCGTTTCTTCTTTGTAATTGCCTTACCAATGCCACCATCTCTAGCCAGGGATCCCAGTTGGCTGGCTTCACTGCCATCTAAGTCCAAACTATTAGCTCCATTGTCCCAGCATCAAATGGGACACGATGGCTAAAGTCTTGTTTCACAGTCCTCAGCTCCTTCAGAGATAAGGAGTGTTTTATTAGCTCGTACTTTGCTGGTCGCTTTGTTGTAGAAAGACGCACTGGTGGCTTTGCTGTAGTAGCCTGGGATTGCAGTGCAAGGAGTTTAGAAAGGGCTGTGGGAGGAGCTGTAGAAGGGCCCTCTTCTTCCTACTCCGATTCTTTTTCATCATCACCTTGCTCTATTCCAGAAACAACCTCTCCCTGCTCTGTGGTAGAAGAACTCTCTGCTTCCTCTTCCTCATCTTCCTTCACAATGGATTCCAATTGTACTTTCTTTTGCTTCCTCTTTGTTGAGGCAATTAATACTGCTGAAGTCTGAATGGCCACATCACATGTTGTGGGCGTCTGAGTGGATGCAGAAACTGACGTTGCAGTTGTAGTGGCTGCTGTATCCAAGTCAGTAACTGGAGCTCTGAAGTCTGTCAAGGGGGGTGCAGTAGCTGTCACAGACTTTGCCACTTTAAAAGCAGCAACTCCTGCCACAGAATTTAGAATCGCTACAGTCCTCCTAAACAGTTTTATCAGCAGCAAAGCCTGACACACATTCCAGAGACCCAATAACACCAACAAGCTTCGCTCGAAGGTCCAGGGATATTCAAAATTCCCAAAAGCATCTGTAATTTGCTCTAATGACACAGGCAGAAAATAGTTAAATAGCTCTCCTAAAATCTCACTCCTGAAACTGAGAAAACAAAAGGCACAGGTCTCTTTAATTTCTTCTGCTTCTACTGGAGAATTCAAAAAATGCATACTCCCAAAGTATGATAACAATGAGTTGAAATACATCATGGACTTAACTAAAATCACATAAATCAGTGATACATGACCTAGGACCACAGCTATTATAACAAGTTCATCCCTCCTTCCAAAAGTAATGATTTGCACAAAAACATAAACAAGAAGAATTAACCCCAAAAAAGGCATTATTAAATCCAAATAGATTTGCAACAACATCCTTTAAAATCAAAAACAAACTCAAACCACAATCTGCTTTATGACCCGTAAAGCACACAGATCTATCGTCTCCCAGAGTTTCCTCCCACCAGAGGATTCAAACACAGGCCACACACATCAAAGCCCAATGCTCTCTCACTTATGCTACCCGGTAAGCTGTTTACAGTAATTGTCAGATACTGCTCATAGCCCATCTCAGTCAAAATCCCGTCCCTGCTCTGGCACAATAAAATCTGTCATGATTTCTCATGCAAATCCAAGTCACGGCACCAATAAAACCTGTCACAGTTTCTCATATCTCATCCCCATACTCTCTCTGTATGGTCTCATTTCTCCCGGTACGGTCTTGCTTCCCCATACGGTCTCGTTGCTCCCCATATGTTAAGGTTTAAGGCAAGGCAGCAATAAACCATGGCTCACCTCCTGTCAGCCCTTTCCTTTAGATCAGAAAGATGATTGGAAATATAAGAGGAAAGGAAGAGAGACTTAGACTTGAAGTTGGAGACTTTTAAAGGGTTTTACTAATGCTACTAATAAATAGAGAATACATATACAAAATAAACAAAACCAACCTCAAGTGCTCGATGTGGAGTTGGCGTCACTCCAGCAGCGGTGGAGCTGGGTGTGCGGAGCTGGCAGCTCCAGCAGGTGCAGCTCAGGCCCCCAGAAGTCATGGGCAGGACTTCACAGCAAACCGGAACCTGGTTGCAGGGATGCAGGGTCTGAGGCCTGTAGATCACAGGCAGAGAGGCAGGGTCCTCTCTAGATGCCGGCCATGGTCGAAGAGAGAGTGACCCTCGTGATCACCCTCTTATATAGGGCGTATGACAATTATGGGTTGGAATACTTCTGTTGATCCTCAGTTGGTCAGTTCTAGTCACCTGTTCCATCCACCGCTCCTCAAACACGTCCTTTTCACAATGGAACGTGGGAAAACTTATCAGTCTTTCTTGGCTACCATAGTAATAAATCTAAACCTGAGCTTCTTCAGCATTCCATTGGTCTCTTATCAGCACTGAGTACAGCATCCTAGGAAAAATATGCAGGCTAAAACTCAGAAAAGCACAGCCACCTAGAAGATCTTAGCTGAAAGAAAAATCACTAAAAGAGAACCGGTCTTATTTTTAACAAAACCAGGACACTAATTTAATGAGCCTAAATAAACACATAGATATATTCATGAGGATAGCAAAAATTTTTCGATTTCACTTTCCTCTGACTTACATAAGCGTTTTAGACTTACAGGATTTTTTAAAATTTACCCACTCATTTAAGTAACAGGTTCCTAAATATAGGCACTTGAAGTCATTCTAATGAACCTATATGTGATTTTACAAACATATATACACATAAACACACGGGTATGTATGTGTTGGGAGAAGTTCCATAAAGTCATGAACTGGTTCTTTACATTCTTCATCAAAAATTTTCTGTAAATCTTAAATTATTTTTAATGTAGCAGACTGTAAAAACTACCATAAGACTGTGATGAATAATTATCCATTCTTGAGTCATTATATATGCCTGCACAGGAAGACATAAAGTCCTATTAGCGTTTGCGACTACAATGGTATAATATTAATAAAAAAATCTTATATAAGAGCATTTTATACCTTTTAAAATTAGGATATAAAATCCTTTTATCCTTAGTGAATAGAGTTGATGTTACTCCTCTTAGTTGCCTACATTTACAAAGTGGTTTGTCAATATAATATTCCACCATGGAGAGTTCAACAGATCAGTTTCAACTTAACAGGGAAATAAAACTATTTGTCTTCTATTTCAAGTATGTTGGCTCTTAATTTCATTTAGTAAATACAGGAATATTTGTTTTCTTATACATCTGTCAGGTCTTTTCACTTCTAGACTCAAAATTTTGTGTGTGTGACTCAGTGTTGTTTTACTAAGACATTCTCTGATGCACATATACATTATTTTTATTACCTGCTTTGGCCTTTTTGTTAGGCCTTTGGCTTATTATCTGCTCAGACACTTTTAGAGAATGCATAGGACTTCAAGTGCTTTAATTTAACCATCCTTAAATTTTTGTCCATCTTAAACTACTCTTTAAAACCACTTCAGCACTAGAGACAGATGGGGATGCCAAAGAATAAGCAGAATAACGTCTTTCGGAGGATGATATTCTGTTCCTTCACCAACTTTGGAAAGAACCTAAATGAGTCTTGGACCAGACATTCAGCTATTAGGTGGCTAAAATAGAATATCTCTCCTCTTCAATCTGTAACTAGAAAACAGCAACATTTTGGTATTAGGATGTATCTCTCATGGGGTGTGATTTAGGGTTCTGCTTACTGCAGAACAACGTTTGGATTTCTTAAAGAGAAATGTGACTTAAAAGAGTTCAGTGATGGGTTTACTCTAGTATTTACTGCATGGGAGAAATATGCCAAGCTGAATGCTGCTTACCTTCTCTGCAGGAGTGTGATTCACGAAGCAGACTTCCACGCATTTCTCTCCCTGATAACTGTTCATGCTGGAGGCTGTATTTATTTAGAGCTCCAAAGGCAAACTTTCAGGGGAGGCCTGTACCTGTTCACAAAAGCAAGCTTTCAGTCATTCCCTCCCTGATAGCTGTTTGCCCTGGAGTCTATGTTTTAGAACTCCAGAGGCAAACTGTCAGGAGAGGCCTGATAACTGTATGCAGAGCAGACTTTCAGGAGACAAAATTCTCGGGAAAAAAAAAAGTATTGGAGTAGAATAGCAGGAGGGCTGGCTCAAGCCGGGTACCTGCGCACAGGTCCACCTGAGCATAGAAAACTGTAGGCTTTTATATCTTTACAAACCATTCATACCATGATTCAGTCCAATAGCAATATTTCCCTTTGGGGTCTTATTGCTTCTCATTGGATCTTTCTCTGATTCCACATGGGCCTTTGTTTTGTTCCACTGTAGACATTGTTTATGGTCCATAACCTTGCAGGTACTGTTTTGTCTGAATAAATCCTTTTATTCTCAGTGAAGTGCAAAATAGGCCCTGTTCTGCAGATATTTGTAATGTTTCTGCATTAGCATTGGATCATTATTTTTCCCAGCCAGTTCTGTTTTTCCCAGCAAAGCGTAAACTAGACCTTATCCTGCAAGTGTTCTGTGTAGTTTATAGCTACACAGAAGAGCAGAACTTTACAGCTTAAAATTTTAGCAAATCCATCTTACCAAGTAACATGAAGCAAAGAGTATATTAAAAATCATACAACCTTATACTTCTAGATGATTCATTATATTTAGTATGCATTTACTTCAGCTAAATTATTAATATTAAACTTAAATTGGGCTCATCCACTGACCCATGAGTAGTAAAACCACTGCCATACAGCTCACTTATTTGGCAGGGAGAGATTAAAGTGGGCTCATCTAGGCTGTTGTTTTTATAGAATAAAGTGGTTGACTCGTAATCAAATTGCATACAGTAGAAAAAGTATGCATGAGACACCCTGTATCCACAATTTACCAGTGTTCAGTTGGTGTGCTTCCTTGTAGGATGCTTGGAAGGAGTTCTTGGCCTGGTTATGGCCAGGCCCTTCCCTCCTCTGGAGCCTGGACCAACCTGCTGGTGGTTTGGCTGGCAGAGAGAAGGGAATTTGAGTGCATCTGTCACCGTATCAAAGAATAATATAGGATATTTATCTTTGTAATACTCTCTTCCCCTCTTAATGTCACAATATCGTCATCACCTTTCTCAAAGGGCCACAACTAAGGCCTCAGCTTTCCTTTCCAGAGGTTATGTGAATTTATTTTCACCCATTTTTAGCCCACAGCCTTAGCTCAAGTAAAAAGAAGGCAAGTAAGAAGAACAATGTAGTCAACAGCAAAGACGTGTATTGTCAAGGATATTATAGGGCAGGATCTGGATTGACCTCTCACATATCCACCTGAAAGTTAAAGCTAAAGGCTAGAATTCTGTGTGCACCTAAGCACGACTATAAAAATTTACTTGGAAGGAAAATGGAGCAAAACAGATGGAATTTTCAGAATGGTATTTAGCTCTTGTAAGACTACTGTGTGTACTGATAAGGATGATTATGGACATGTCAGGTAGTTTATTTGCCCAGTTCCACATTCTGAAGCAGTGCTATCCTTGCTTTTAAATGGAAAAGTCCAAAGAATTGTAAACACTTTCTGTTTATACTTTGTTCAATATTGTATAAACTTGATTCATTTAAAATACTGATTTCCTTTTCCTGCACAACCATCTTCTGAGGTGAGTCAGTCTGGATGGATGATTGCTTCTTCTCAACTAATTCTTATTGCTGACTCTAGGTCAGTCAGCAGCCCCTTTTAGTATAACAGAGTCTAAGAGTTGTTTCCTCAAATTATGAAGCTACCACTTTAGCCATAGAATAGCAGTACCTAATCGTCTATTTTAAAATATTAGAATTTTCCAGGTTACATGAAGTGTACTCCTGAAATACAAGCACTACTGATTCTAGTTCTCTCGTAATCTCAATTTACTGTAGATTCCTAGGAATAATATACACTTCAGAAACAGCTGTTGTCAGATATACTAGCCAAACATCTCCCTCATTGTTAGTATCTGTTTTTTGCAGACTGTGAAGTGTAGCTTTGAACGAGACTTAGTATTGCCCTGCACTTTCAGAAACTTTTAAATCCAGGGAACTTTTGATTTGCATAAGACTGCAGTTTTATTCTAGGTCTCTCATGCCTCTCAGAATTAACTCAAGAGCATGAATCCAGAGGAAGAAGGTCGCTTTCATTCAACCTCTGAGTGAATTTGAAGCTCCAGGCAGCACATGCAGTTCCAATCACATGTGAAAGTATGCATCACTATGTCATTTCTAATGAGCTTTTAAAAAGTCAGCTATCTAGTACTAGGGGTAGTGGAGCTGTTTAGATTTGACATATGAATAGAAAATATTTTTGAAAGGCTCTGTTAAAAAAAAAAACAACACAAAAACCCACATAAATTAGATTTCTCAGAGCTTTGAGCAATTCTTCCCTTAAATACACTGTATAGAATCTTCAGCCCTGCTTTATTTTTCCTAGTCTTCCTCCCAAATTGCAGTCCTTCCTTTTCATGGCCCATGGCATTTGGTAGAGAAACAGTCTACAGTATTACACCCCTTCATCGGATTCCTCTGTTTCTTCTGAAGTTTCAAATGAGCTAAAATTCCCTGGGTTTTCTCTTCAGAAAGCTGGTTTTGTATGTTCCCAATCAGTTTCAAAACTGAGTTTAGTTCGGTGTTTCTCTAATTTCTGCATTTTTTTCATAGTGTTTTCTTCATCAGAATTAGTCACACACAAATCTCACTTCTTTTTATGCATATAAACATGATGGATAGAAGTTTGTTTTGATTGTTGGATCTTCAGCCTCACTCACCTGTTTAGCAAGATTAAACTCTCATGTGACAATTCTCAAGTAGCAAACTTGAATTATAGTACCAGAACAGCCATTTAAGTGTTTTGAAAATGCCTTAATTATTCATATTATTTTAATAATAAATTAGATTGATTTCCAAGTCAGACCTCTGTCTACTGGAACATTTTCTGATCTGTAAGCAAGTGCTAGGAACCTAGTAAAAAACAAAAATAAAATCACAGCTAGTGTAGTTAGCAAATGTCTTGGACTATTGCCAAATACTCACTGCAGAATCAATGCAAGCAGGATTCAGCTGCAAAGAGAGCAGTAAGAAGCGCTATGCAATTGCCACTTCTCTGTTTCGGTGCAAAGTTGACCACGTTAGATTAAACAACTAATCAGTTGATATAGAAGATTTGTTTGAAAGTGGCTAAAGTGTGGTAACATGACCCATACTAACATTCTGTTGATATAGGGAAACCAGGTTCTATGGCACAATAATAACTTTGAATGGCACAACCATTTACAGAAGTAAATAGAAGTCAGCAGAGATATTCACCCAATAAACTAATAAAAATGGAGTAAATTTTTCTAGAGATTAGAACAATACTAGGTCTAGTATTATGGACTGCATTATCTGATAATTGTAAAAGTTGTGTGGATGCTTATTTATTAAAAAGAGCAGCAACACCATGACATAATCACAGAATGCTAGGGATTGGAAGAGACCTCAAAAGATAGTCTAGTCCAATCCCCCCGCTGGAGCAGGAACACCTAGATGAGGTTACACAGGAATGTGTCCAGGCAGGTTTTGAATGTCTCCAGAGTAGGAGACTCCACAATCCCACTGGGCAGCCTGTTCCAGTGTTCTGTTACCCTTACTGAGAAGAAGTTCCAGTATCTCCTGTCTGATTGAAAGTGCTTTTCTAACAAGCAGAATGCTGTTATAGTAAGTCAATGTATTCAACACTGAAAGATTACCCTTTAGCAACAAACATTGTTAGCCAGTAGCATTACCAGAGACACTTGAAATTCAAACTGAAAATCACTTGGAGCTCTGACAGCCACAGCTAAATCAGGAATGTTTACACTGAGTATTTAAACTTTGAGTAAAGATAATGGAATGGTTTCAATTTATGCTTTCTGTTATTTATTCTTCAATTTGGGTAAATATGTGTAATAAGAAATGCAAGTGTAAATCAAGAGTTCAATTTGAAATTTTATTGCTTGCCTGACTTTGAAAATGTCCATGTGATCGTATATTCAAAAATTTCTGCTTGACTGATCTGAGAGCCTTGGACTTTTAGCACATTGGAAGAAATGGTAAATTTAATTAGTATCCTTAAAATTACTAACGTCTTAAAAAAAAAATCTATAATTCAAGGAATCCTGCTGTCCGTATCTGGTATCTGGCCTGTGATGCAGAACCCTAACTACTGCATGGTTCATGGAAGGATACATGGAACGAGAGTGTTTGCTGCATTAAAGGTATATGGTCAAGGGCCTTTCCAATGCAAAAAAGGATATTAAGAAAAGGAGGAAGCCATAAACATGAACACAGAGAGACACAACCTATCAGACAAGTGGTAAGGAAGGCAGTGATGAGAACAAAGGTGGCCAGCCACACTAGTTGTTAAGGGTATGTGGAGTGTGTGCACATTTATTTTTAAGTAATATTATCTGACTTTGGACCTTGCCAAACTGGGATGATATGGTAAGAAAAAGAGAGAAAGGCTCAGAAACATAAAACCTGACCAAATGGTATTAATTAAAATAACCAGACAGAAACCTGGCCAGTTGCACTAATTGCTAAATTCCAGTGGACTGGAACCAGGAGATTTCACCTCTTGGCTCTGCAGCAGGTTCTCACATCACTCAGGAAAATCTTGATTTCCTCTGCTTGAACCTTTTGCTTGTTTACTCTACTGAAAATGTTGCATGTGTTTTGTACTAGGAACCACTGTTTCCAGTCCTTCCATAGCATAGACAGACAAATAGAAAATGACAGCATTGTTAAAGCATATTGTCAGATGTCAGATTGAAGTGTCAATCACTGGAATATCAGCTCCTGAAAAGTCCAGCTGGCAAGTGCATTGCTTGTAACCTTTCACATTTCCCTTCCACTACTGTGTTCATATTCAACTGTACTGTGTGTTTCTGTGGTCCTTAGTGAGTTTACAATATCTAGCGATGTGTTAAATTCACAATCAATTATAAAAAAATGTTTTATTCTAAAATAAAAATCAATGAAGAAGACTGCTCAGAAATTCTTGGACAAAAAATAAAATATGTGCTTATAATAGCTGTCATGGGCAAAAGGCAGGTTACTGATTCAAGGGTAATTTCAAATAAATGGAATTTATCTATTAAGAAAGTGCTAATCACCAATTCTGGCATTGAAAGGAAAACAAACAAGCACTTTGGGAGAACAACTCTTGCCTCTGTTAAAGCTCTCCTCACTCTCCTCCTGGTTCTCAGTCTGTTGCTGTAGGCTACCTAATCCCTTCCTGGCAGCAATGGGGACTGGGGCTCGGGTGTGGCAGAAATACTTAACACACCTCTTGAATTTTGTTAATATCTTTTTAACAAACACAAGCATGTATAAATAAAGCCTGGTTTTCAGTGCTTCTGCAAGACAGTGGCTGAGTACTTTGGTTTAGGTTGTCAGAAGTGAGGTCTTTTGCAGAACTCGAGCTTTTGTCGTTCATCAGTTCTTATCCCCTGCACTGAATTCCCAGGTGAGGTTAAGACAAGAGGAGACGCTTGCCTGTGGGTCAGTGAAGCAATCTATGAAGGGCATACACACATCAGAGAATGGAAGAGGTTCAAGGAATTAAGTAGAGTAAACAGATAATCTGTAATGCACAGCACAATAGAGGAAGAAAAATTCACAAGAACACTGAAGAAGGACCACAAATTTATGTCAAATTATAATGTAACTCGAAGTTTTTTTTCACTGATCCTGAGAGCAAAGAAGGAATTATATGTTTATAAATGCTCAGAAAGTAATGCTGGGAAGCGTCCATCTGTTTTTAGATTTTCACTAAAAATGTTTGTTTTTCAACAGTTATATGCATTTAGTATTCTGGATCTAAAACTGTGTTAGACGTGTAAGCAGAGTCACAGTAAATAAAAATCAAGTAATGGAAAGAATGAGAATGAACATGGATTTTGAAGACAGGATGAGAAGTGAAAGGCATTGTAAATATCATGGTTAACCTTGTGGCTTATGTGATGTGTGGCCAGTGAGTGTTCAGAGCAACAAGAATAGAGGTGTGATGAAGGGTACTTTTATTGGATAATGGAAAGAAACAACTTCTGGTATTT
Organism: Streptopelia decaocto; assembly: GCF_964273445.1. Classification (NCBI taxonomy): domain Eukaryota; kingdom Metazoa; phylum Chordata; class Aves; order Columbiformes; family Columbidae; genus Streptopelia; species Streptopelia decaocto. The sequence goes on from NC_138657.1 coordinate 41,964,954, forward strand.
CAGAAAACTGAGTGAGGTTTTAACTGAAACAACTTCCATTAATACATGTGAGGAACAAATACCTTCATGAACTTTGTCAATGCCATCTTTAGAGGTATACAGCATTTGAAAGATGGAAGAAAATGAAGACAAATTACTATGTGATTACCCTTTATGCATGAAAAGATTATGTAATTTATGATATCACCAAATGTTGCAGAACATATAAGCAACTGAGTATTATTTGGAAAAAGCCTGTCCAGAAAATTATAAACTGTGCAAAATAGGTGATATGTATAGTCTTAAGATGGAAACTGAGATATTGATTAAGAATGTATTGCTTATGTCATGTACAGACCAAACTGATGGTACTTGAAAACTATTTTTGCTTATATCCTGAGAGTTTTGTTAAAAAAAAAAAAACAAACTAAAAAAACCCAAACCAACCAAACAAACCACCATGACAACAAAAGGCCTCAAACAAGAAACAAACAAACAAAAAATCAAACAGAAAAAACTCCAAACCAACCAAGGAGAAATAAAACCAAAAATAAAAACCAACAACAAAAACCAAAACAAACAAAAAACCAAACCCATATTTTCTCTTGAACACCACAAATGTTAAAGGTATTTTTAAATATCGCAGTTACATTTGGTTTTGTTACAGTTTTGTGTAGCAATGTCACTAAAAACTCAGGTAACAACATCTGAAGACCAAAAAAAAATCTTGAAGAACAAAATATTTGAAGTAGAATACATGAAATTATAATTTCTAATCAGAGGATTCTGATTGTAGATACTAGATTTTTGCATCATGAGTTAGCATGAGTTAGCAATGCCAGATAACTCAAGTTACAAATGAGGATGTCTAAGCTGGTCTCTAAGCCAGGTAATGGACAGCCCTACCAGGGGGATGCAATTCTGGACCTGGTGGTCACCAATGCAAGTGAGCTAATTGGAAGCAGGCTGCGCTGCAGTGATCATGTGCTTGTGGAGTTTGCAGTCCTGAGGGATGAGGGATGAGTGAATAGTAAAGTCAGGACCCTGAATTTTAGGAAAGCCAACTTCCAGATTTTTAGGAGTTAGTCAATAGGATCCCCTGGGAAACTTCCCCCAAGGACAAGGGAGCAGAACAGAGCTGGCAGTTCTTTAAGGATGCTTTCCATAGAGCATAAGAGCTCATGATCCACGGGTGTAAGAAATCAGGTAAAGAAGGCAAGAGGCTGGCATTGCTGCGTTGAGACTTGCTGGTCAAACTAAAGGGCAAGAAGGAAAGGCACAGGCAGTGGAAGCAGGGACAGGAAGCCTGGGAAGAGTAGAGGGACACTGCCTGGTTGTGCAGACATGGGGTCAGGAAGGCCAAAGTGCAGCTGGAGCTGAACTTGGCAATGTGTCCAAAGAATAACAAGAAGGGCTTCTACAGGCATGTCAATGAGAAAAGGAAGGTCAAAGAAAGTGTACCCCCCTAATGAGTAAGACAGGTAGCAATGGGTGAGAAGGCTGAGGTATTCAGCAACTTCTTTGCCTCAGTATTCACTGGCAAGCTCTTTACCTGCACCTCCCAAGTGGATGAACTGCAAGACAGGGACTGGGGTAGCAAAGTCCCTCCCACTGTAAGGAAAGGTTGAGTTTGTGACCACCTGAGGAACCTGAACATACATAAATCTGTGGGATCTGATGAGATGCATCCGAGAGTCCTGAGGGAATGGGCTGATGTAGTTGCCAAGTCACTGTCCATGATATTTGAAAAGTTGTGGCAGTCAGGTGAACTCCCTGGTGACTGGAAAAATGGAAATATCACACCCATTTTTAAGAAGGGTAGAAAGGAAGTCACAAGGAAATAGCGACCCATAAGCCTGACTTCTGTGAGGTGTCTGTACTGGGACCAGTACTGTTTAATATCTTCATCAATGACACAGACAGTGAGATCAAGTGCACCCTCAGTGAGGCTGTGGATGACACCAAGCTGAGTGGTGCAGCTGATGCACTTGAGGGACAGGATGCCATCCAGAGGGACCTGGAGAAGTTTGAGAAGTGGGTCCATGTGAACCTCATGAGGTTCAACAGGAACAAGTGCAAGGTCCTGCACCTGGGTTGAGGCAATCCCTGATATCAATGCAGGCTGGGGGATGAAGGAATTGCAGACTTGTGGAGAAGGATTTGGGGGTATTGGTGAATGAAAGATTGGACATAAACCGGGATGTGAACATCCAGCCCAGAAGGCAAATTGTTTCTTGGGCTGCATCAAAAGGAGTGTGGCCAGCAGGTGGAGGGAGGTGATTCTGCCCCTTCTCTCTGCTCTGGTGAGACCCCACCCGGAGTCCTGTTCCCACTCTGGAGCCCTCAGTACAGGAAAGACATGGACCTATTGGAGAGGGGCCAGAGAAGGCCACAAAAATGATCAGAGGGCTGGAACACCTCTTCTATGAGGACAAGCTGAGAGAGTTGGAGTTGTTCAGCCTGGAGAAGGGAAGACTCCAAGGACACCTTATTGCAGCCTTTCAGTACTTGAAAGAAGCCTATAAAGAAAGCCTGTAAGAAAGATGAGAACAGACTTTTGTGTTTTTTTGGTTTTTTTTTTTTTTAATTAATAAAAGGGTATGTTACAACAGGACAAGGGTTTGATAAGGTTTTAAACAAAGGAGGCAGATTCAGGCTGGACATGAAGAAGAAACTTTTCACAGTGAGAGTGGTGAGACACTGGAACAGTTGCCCAGAGAGGTGGTAGATGGCCCATCTCTGGAAACATTTCAGGCCAGGCTGGACAGGGTTCTGAACCACCTGATCTAGCGGAAGATGTCCCTGCTCATTGCAGTGGTGTTGAAGTAGATGGCATTTGAAGGTCCTTTCCAGCTTGAACTATTCTATGATTTTATGATTCTCTTAAGCAAAACACAGAACTATCTTGCCTTTAACAATTTTACAGTGTGATGTGTAAAGAATAAACAAATACAGCATATTTATTTCTCCTCTACTAGTGCTAATCTACGTTGATCCACACAAAATATTCATGAATACATAACATGTTGCAGCATATTAAAAACAGTCATTAAAATAAATGCAAGAAAATGCTATAAGTCATGGTTCCTCTATGAAAGCAAGGTTCTATCCCATCCAAACTGAGCCATAAAATGGTACTATCAGTAAAAGTGATGTCTTTACCCAAAGTACACTTTTAATATTTAGCCCAAAGATAAAATGTATTTGCTGGGAAACTTGTATGAAATGCACTGTGTAACATTTGCCCACTAGATAGCACCAAAGAAAATAGATGTGTCTGTATGTTACCCTTCTTACACTTACACTTTTGTATACTTGCACTAAATTATATTGATACTATTTAGTCTCACAGAAAACCCAAGCACTTTTTCAAGTGAAAACAGAGAAAATTAAAAAGGAAAGTTAAGATCATTCATCTGTTCTGCTGTAAGTAGATTTTACATGGACAGACAAATAATAGGCATGAAGTAGATTAAATTATCTTTTTTTTAACCTCTATTGCTTGCTAGCTTTTTGTTTATTATTTCTATGCTTTATCTGCATTGATGATTTACACAAGGGTATACCAGAGATATTGGTTTTAGCAAGCTCACTTCTAAAAGAGACATGCTGAGCGCAACCAACCAAGCAGTTCTGCTGGACATTTTTTAATGTGCGTGTGTCACGGAGGCACCCTGAGGTTAATTTAAGGGACAACAGAGTCCAAAACAACTTTTATTAAACTGGTGAGAAACAGGGTTTTAGCACTCCAAAAGTGACTTAAATAAAGGTTTGGATATCAGTTGAGGAAAACTATTAAGGGGCAGCAACTAATACAACAGGCGGTCCACAGTGTGCATGCACGTGGCTTCACTCAGAACAATGCCGGAGCCATCCCTGAGTCCCGGAGAAGTACACACTTGCCTAAACACGGTGTGGGATTATTTTTAAAGAGATACACGTACTCGTAGTGAGCACGGGAGGTGTACACTCGCGATTCTGCGAGGGTAAATTTATAATACACTCACAATCCTGCGAGGGTTAATTTACTTACACGTGCAAGTGTGCACGGAATCCTACACGTGCTTATGTGGAAGCACGGGAGGAAAATACACTCGCGATTCTGCGAGGATTAATTTATATGCGTGCTAATATTGAGCACGGAAAGTATATGCGTGCAAATGTGCACGGAAGGAAAATACACTCGCGATTGTGCGAGGGGCTCTTGGCGGCCACTCGCGATTGTGCGAGGAAATAATTTAAAGTACACGTGCTTACGTGGAAGCACGGGAGGAAAATACACTCGCGATTGTGTGAGGGGCTCTCGGCGGCCAATCGCGATTGTGCGAGGAAATAATTGCTAATATTAAGCACGGAAAGTACGCGTGCAAATGTGCAAGGAAGGAAAATACACTCGTGATTGTGCGAGGAAATAATTTAAAGTACATGTGCAAATGTGCATGAAAAGTATAAATATACTCGCAATTCTGCGAGAAGTTTTACTCACACCCGTGGTGTCAAGGCAAGCAGAGTCTCCATCCCGGGGAGGGGGCCTCTCAGCTGCAGCATCCTGCTCGTGCTCCGAGAGACCCACGACAATGGGCAGAGTCTCGACGAGAGTCCCGTTTTTATACTGGCTGATCAGATCTGACTGTAGGCATTCTAGAAGCTTCTCTGCACGCCCACACTGGCTGTGGGTGCCCCTGAAGCCTCCAAACATCCCCCACACTGCCCGCAGGCGCCCAACGGCTCACTGGCTCCTCTGCACTCCCTTCTCCTAATGGCCCTGGCCAGGGTGCTCTGGGGCCAAACAAAAGAAGCTGTTAGCCTCAACTAGCAGAGAGAAAGGGAGATGTGCCTACTCCTTCCATACTGAAGGAGGGAGGGGGAGGGAGGGAGGTTTGCATTCTGCCACAGTGTGTTACTGGCAAAAGCTGCTTACTGCCATAATGCTAACGAAGTAACATAATGCATAAAATTGGCATATGGAAAAGAATTCAAGTATACCTTTTCTTTTTCCTTTAAAGATAATTTGCAGAAAGAAAGGAAAAAAGCAAACCAAACCAAAACAACCACAACAAACACAAACAAGCCCACAAACAAAACCCACCAAAACCAAACCCACCTACCAAAACCCTCACATCCTTTTAAACTTACTAAAAATGCTAGAAAGACTTGTCATGTGTATCAGATATCAAAGCTATTCTGGCTAGCCCAATAGCAAAGCTCTCAAGATTATTCTTGGTTGTTAGAAGAGGAATGAACATCAAAATAACTGTGACACTTTGAAAGACAAAATGGTTTTCTTATTTCAGAATGATTGTCTGATTTTTGAGAGGATCAGCAATTGTTTAGATTTGATGTTCCAATTCCAGACATTTTGAGCACCTTTGCAAATTTTTTTTCAGTATCAAAGACAGCCTGCAAAAGCACCCAGATGTTTTAAATATCAAAACATTGTGGGAGACATCTAATATTGCCAGAGGATATCCAGAGGATGATGTATTTTTTTACTGCTTGGGTTTCTATGTAGCAACCAAATTTTGCACCATTTCCCTAGCCTATTGGAAGAGAAGATGATCTATGAGTCATATTTTTTTAAGACAAAATAGGGACATATTCCAGAGCTTAGTACAAGGGCATTTTGCATTCTATCTTGGTTAAAGATATGTTCATTTGTTTGTTTGTTCCAGATAAGTATAGCTTTGGAATAGTGCTTATTCATTCTTCATAAGGCATAAGAAGATGCTAGGGGTTAGACAAAGGTAAGTCAAAGACTTGTGGCATTGTACAGGCTTAGGTAAACAGGGAGGTATACACAGTACAATCCTCAAGTCAAACAGCCTCTCCAGGACTTGCGGAGAGTAGTTTACTCACTTGTCCTTTTCTTCAAATTGATGGATTATTCTCATGCTTGAGAATTCCTGTGTCATGAAAGTAAAATAGAATCAAGTATCTGCTATCCAAAACTTCCTGAAAAATGTGGGAAAGATTTATGTGACCTTCATTCCGACTGTATGACTAGAAGATCTATCACTTTACATTCAGGTAAAATCTCACATAAATGCACAAACTAATGATTCTGTGTCTAACTGTTTCTAAAAATCCTTCAGTGGCTGGTTGGCAGCTTTCAATAAACATAAGCTTTGGAATAAGCAACCTAGTTAAATAACTATGGGACTGAAAACAAAACTACCCCCCCACCAACTCCATCCTCTTATTGTTTAGAACCTTATCTTCTTCAGTTCTGTCTGCCATTAAATTGTAAGCTTTTACAGCAATGAGAATATCTTTATAGATATTTATATAGTGCCAAAAGTAATAAGGTAAGGATATTAAATTCATCTCCAGCAAAAATAAGCCATTGCCTTGGAGATCAGGCATAAAGTTGTCATGTAGCATTACTGAAACAGGGTACACAGGGAATTCAGCATGCCATTTGTGTCTAACTGGTTTCGTGTACTAGTATTTCATTGTAGGCAGAACTTAAATTCTCCATTAATAGGAAGTATGAAGCACATTGATAAATAGAAATAAATACTTTGTTTAGATGAATACATACAGTTTTATTCTGCAGCAATGAGAATAACTAGATGCTCCCATCAGCTAAGTGCTAGAATTGATAATACAATTACTATCATTACTTTCTGTTTATTTCCAGTCTCTGGTTCAGGATGTCAAATCATATCTAGAATCAACTGGAATACAGTAGATGCAAACTTTGAACATCTCAAATGTTGCAGGGGTAACTTTTGCCTACCTTCTCTACTACATATTCAGATTAAATAGCTTTTTGGGGATGGAAGGGAGCAAGGAAAAAGTGGACAACACACAAGAAGCTAATCTGACATCAAAAGTGGACTAATGCTCAAGGGACATCTATAATAAAAAGTGAGAGCAAAGCATGTGCCCACATGTCTTGCAAAGTCAGTTTTTAGTATAGACTATATGGGACAATTTTTTTCACTGCAGGAAATTTGAAGCACATATTTACTTTTTCACTTAGTCAAGCACTCAGTTGATGCTATTTAAACTACTGAATGTGTATGTGCACGTAAGCAAGGCCACATTTTCCAGTAAGCGTTGAACAAACAGGTATGCTTCTGGCTGCATTATAGCTTGAGCAACAATTCTTCCATCTCAGTGTGCTTACAAATGTGGCTCTGTTTGCCTGCTTATAGTGGTCTGAAGAGAAGCTTGCAACCACAGTGTGTGCAGGAGGGGAGCGTACACTGACCAATACATCAGTACAGAAACCTAATCTGAAAGTTCTGAATACATGGAATTCTTAGCCACATGGAGCCCGCACTGTATTCCTGGTTTCAATAATATTATTTCTTTATGTAAAATACTCCCACCAGAAACCAATAACTGTGAACACATTATATTAACCTTCCAGTCACACCTTTATGGCATCGTTGAACCTTATCACTAAATGTTTTAGTTTTCGTTGGTTTTGATTTTTTTCTTCTCATACTGGGCATAAAGAAACCCTTTATGAACAGTGTTTGCAGTTGTGGTAGTGGAGAAGAAAGTAATACAACTGTTTCATATTTCTATTTGGAAAAATAAGAAGTCAGTTTTACTAATCAAGGTAAAAATTCTGGCCATGAACCATAAATATGGCCTTGAAATAGACAGTTAATACAAGCTTAATCAGTTTGGTCTGGGTTAAGATCAGTCTACTTTGGAGGGGAAAAATGTATAAAAGTTATGTTGTTGATTTTTTTCCCATTAAGAAGGATTTTTAAATCTGCTTCTACTTCATCATCTCATGTTACTATAATAGAAGTATTACCTGATCCTAGTGCTTAAAATGGCTCAATTATACTTAGGTTATTATCCACGTATGATTATTTCAGATTCCCTGTAAGAAGATTAGAGCTCAATTTGCTGATTTTAACTAGCAAAACTATCAGATATACATAACACAGCTTTTGGCTGTAGTTAAAAGTGGGGAAATTATGCAAAAAGACTGACTCACTAAACTTTTCTGAGAGGCAAACTTGTAGCCTAAAGAATATGCATTCAAACATGAATAAGCCAATGCAATAATCCCCCAAAAGAAGAAGTGGAAGTTTATTGAGCCATCCTAACACTTTTCTTTTATACCTCTGTGTCAAATTTGATGTCTATAAAATGCCAGAGGACCTGAAAATTGTAAGGCTAATAAGACATATGTACTGCAATTGTTTCTGATGTTATGTGATGTATCACAATGAACTAATCAAGCTGGCTTGAAGGAGTCAGTTTTCTAAGCATGAAAGAGCAGACTACTTTGAGAACACAATGGAGTTGTAAGCAGAAAAACTATTTGGATATACCAAACCTGTATTTCAAAGGTATTTTCTGTTGCCTTTTGTGTCTGGACAAGTCTAAGAACTCTTCACTCTTGTCTTCACTGTACATAGAACCAAGATAGTAACAGGGAATAACAGAAGGACAAGACAATAGGATTCGAGGTTCCCCTCACATTTCTGTTAATTTCTTATGCAATAAATTAGGTTATAACTAGAAACCGTATAGCCAGTTTTACCAAGTAACTGAGACAGTGGATTAACCCTGAAATGGTCTCCTTAGCATCAATGATGCATAGATGCCAACCTAAGAAAACCTCCTGAGTTTCACAGAATTAAACTTTTGGTTGCTTTTAATAATGGTGATTCATAATAGCACTTTTTGTTTTATTTCCATTCTGTTTCTTTGTTTCAAATTTTATCGGCAAATACTTATCCTATATTTTATCAGTGTCATGTCCTGATGTCCCTCAGTCACACATTTGATATTTAAAGGTATGTCTATACTGATGGCTGTACAAATGAATAGAATAAAGCCAGGAACACAGCTTTAACACTGCAGCACTGATCATCCATATTGCATTCCATGTTCCCTTACACTGTTTCTGCCTGTGACTGGTAGTATTCACCGTGGCAATATCCAGACATGATTCTCAGGGAACATGGGGACTGTCCATAGTGGGAATATGAACCTGACTGCATCATTGTTACTACTATCTCCAACACTACAGTAAGCTTTTGAATCCTCAGCCTCTATAATGCACTTTCCTGTCATATCCAGACTAGAATATCCCTGGAAACTGGGATACCTCTTGTTTCAGAATGTGTAAACCCCAGTGCAATGGGCTGATTTCAAGCATATTTTAGGTATTCTGAACCTGACAAACATGCACACAGATTTATACCTTCAGACTGCAGACACTGTATGGGGTCCAGAGGAGGCCACGAGCTAAGTGCTAGGTGGTATAGATGCATCTTCAACACTAGAAGAATATCAGCAGAGACTCAGACCAAACAACTGGCTAACGGAGTGCACTCTTGTTTTTCACGAGTGAATCAAGAATCTGCAAGTTCATTTTTGAGAACCTCACATTCATGAAGTGTTTTAGGTTTCTCTGGCAAGCTTTAAGTGCCATTATGGCTACTGGAAAAACAACAAACCAACCAAACACAACCAAACAAATTAACAACAACAACAAAAACAAAAAAAAACAAAGCCACAAAACAAAACAAAACAAAAAAACCAACCAACCAACCAACAAAATTTTCTAAATCAGTGGAGAGCAAACTACTTTACTGGAGGCAGTTTAGTGTTCCACAGTGCCAGCAGCAGACAGTGAGGGCAATCGAGCAAGCTGATATGATTAGGTACTAAGGCCCAGACATACCTAGCTAAATATTCAAAGAAGATGTCTCAATGGCCATGTAACATTAGGTGAAGATAAATAGCAAGGAGGAAAAAGTTAGAATAATTAACCAATGTACACAGTAATCTTGAAGACTGTGGTAGCCTTGATGATAAAACTAATTGTTCATTGAAAATTATCTGTCTAGGCACTCTTCTACTACAAATAAGAAGCCACCTCTAAATTAAAAGGTGCTGGTGTGGAGCATTCTTAGGAGAAAAAGAATCAAAAAGACTGTGCTCCTGCATTGATTATCTAATTCAGATCCTAATCTAGAAGTACTGGAGATGAAATCGTTGAGCTGATGAGATGAGACAAGACAAGATGAAACGAGACGAGATGAGACCAGACCAGAGCAGACCAGAGCAGACCAGAGCAGACCAGACGAGATGAGATGATGAGATGAAAATAGGGGACTCAAACCTCTCTCCAAAATACTGAATTCAAAAGAAACAAGTGTTCACAATTAAGGACAAGAACAGCAGGCAACAACTTTAGATGTCTCAACAGTAGAAATGTCCATTAGGCATACAGCGGGGATCAATTATGTAGCATCTAATTTGAGATAGTCAGCTTGTATTCATCTTGTTTCAAATAGCGGATAAATATCCTCTCAGAAATGCCTGTGCAGTTTCTCATCAGATGTTTGTAATTATACAGCAACACTATTCCCATGTCTGTGAAATTCACCATGAAATGGCTAAAACATTAGAAGAAAAATGAAAGGGACTTGACGTATAACTAAATGTAAATATTTCTGAACTCAATTCCAATGGCCAATCTCTGTAATAACTCACCTTTTCACATTTATACAGTGACTAGGGCTCTGATTGCACATGTGAGTGAAGCAACATCCTAGATAACTGTTTAAAATATTATATTCTAGAGATGGGCTTCTTCAACCCAATGAATCATTGTCCATGGAAAACTCTTAGGATGTGCATGTTACTGATCCTAGGAAAGCAATCTTCAGTGAAAGGTGTTTCTGGAAATACACTAACAAATTCTCAGATAATAGTTTTATCAGCTGACTATGTCATTTATACAAGGCTGGGGGCAGATACAGCTGTTGACATGAACCTTTTAAACAGTCATATTCAAGTTCTTGTTCTGTCCAATTCACATAACAAAGCAGATTCCCAAACAGAGAAAGTCTCTCTAATCTATCTTATTTGCCTAGCAGCTCTCCTTTAACAGTGCAGTGAACAATAATACATTTTCATAATTTGGAATAATGCTTTCAAATAGGAAGAAATAAAGGCAGTCCAAAATATTTTCTAATTAGGCAAGGATTCTACATAATTGCATTTTCTTGGTTTGTAGACACATCTATTAAAAAATTATGCAGAGCCTGCTGGAGAAGGAGCCTAGATTCCAACTGCTGCCTTGTAATTTGCCCTTTAGCCTAAGTTTTGTATTAACTTCTGAGATGTAAAATACTATTGAGCTGCTTGACTCCAAATCACCAGTGTTGAAAACTCTCTAATAACACAAATTAATTTCATAAATTAATGTGATTTTTCCCATATTACTCATATTTTGATACAACTTAATGTAAATGTGAATTTTATAGTAATTTAATCATTGAAAGACGTTTCAAAAGAATGTGCACTGTTCTTATTTTGTAATTTGAGTCTAGATGGCAAGGGAAGAGTGATGGCAATAGAATCTATATAAATACCTGCTTTCTAGGCCTTTCAATGGTTGCCTGTAATAAAAGAAATTAATAAATGTTTTCATGCAATTTAGGAGTGTACCACACAAAGGCCATTGGAAGGCAAACATATATAACTAATTTATTTCATATTATGAAACATCAAAACTTTCAAAAGTTAATTATTGAATCTTTAGTACTCATGTTGCTCATTTTTATTGAACAAAACTGATGAACTGATTTGTTTGTTATGAGGAAAAGGTCCTTATATTATCTTCAAACTATCAGAGTTTACAAACAAAATAAATTCCAAAGCTCTCCTTTCTCATCAGCTGGATAGTGTATTGAGGAGTTTTATGTGTAAGTTTTAAAGTAAAAAATTGTGTAATTTTGAGAAAGGTAAAGGGATTGAAGGACAAATCTTTAAAAGGATGCTTGTGAATTTGAAAGAGGTACAATGACTGGGGCATGTCATTGGTTATGAAAACAACATATAAGATATCAAAATGTGCTCTTAGCTCTTGCATATTTCTTGTATATTTCATTTGCGGTAAAGGCCTTTATTGTTCCATTTTCTTCCCATAGAAAGTTTTACAGAGAAAATAAGTGTTACACTGCAAGGCTATAGGCAGGTACACAGTAACTAGAATATCAAGTATGATGTCTAAAGCTACCAGCTACTGGAACATAAAATATCAAAGTAATGTATAAAATTGTTTCATCTTTTGATGTACAAACAGAATAACATTGTAAAAAGATGGTTCCAGGAATCATAGTATTGAAAACACAGATTTTTTTTTTTTTAATTACATGCAATGCAGCATGTAATGTTTTTTTTCTTTTTTCTTTCTTTCTTTTTTTTTTTTTTTATTTTTTTTTTTTCCCCCCTTATCTTTCTTTTTGTGTCTCAGACCACAATCTGGCCATAATGGCAGTCTCCAGTTTACTGCAAGCAGTAATTCATACATGAATTACATGTAGAGTGTTAGCTAAATACACATTGCAGATTTTAGATTTTCTGAAGTTTCCTTTCCATTGCCAGATCAATCTACATCATCTGGTGAGAGAGCCTCAGAAGTTAGAGCCACTAAGAAGAAAGGTTTTTTGTTTTGTTTTTGTTGTTTTATTTTGGTTTGGTTTTTACTAGCTCTGTAACTCTGCTTTCAGCTCAAACAAGCTCAATCTACAGCTAAACAGATTTACTCATCTGTAAAATGAAGAATTAGGAGTATGGAAAGTTATTTGAGCTCTCAGATAAAAGGTATTTAATTGTTTCCTCGTCTGACTATTTGTTACACTTTTCTTTGGCAACCGTGTCTGAATTCCGAAATCCAAACAATGGAAATTCTGAAGATCACTCATCCTCATTCTCTCATTTCTGCCACTTTGAGATGAAGCTGAGCTTCTCTTGGGGGCTTGGGGCAGCAAATTCCTTTGCTATGGGAGATCTACTTGAACATCAACGTCATTTTTTTCATTCATATGATAGCAGTACAAACACACAGGCCACTAGGAGTATGAAAGCTTTATTAGAAAATCAATATGGGGGTGAAAACAATAAGTAAACATAAGCTATATTTACACATATATAAGATGAAAGTAATATGAGATAAAGATTTCTCTATATAAGAAAAATTCAATGGGAAGTCAACTTAAATTTCAGGAAAAAATGCACTTTCAATATTCATTGCTGTTTGAACTGCCGTTCTCCTGATTTCTAGGAGCACAAAATATGTATTGTTTTATTTCAACCATTAGAATTTAAAGCATAGCAGGATTTTTATTTTGCTGTTCTCAATGTATAGATGACACAGGCAGCAGAAAATTGTTGCTCTTGATATTATAAAAGGAGTATTTTTTTCATGTGAGGGGAACAAATACTTAGTGCACAAGTACTATAAATCCCATTCAAATAACATACGATATACTAAAAAATGGTAAAACGTAACTCAGTGAATCACTTCATGCAATTTTTTTGCTTTAACAGTTCTGCACATGCAGAACTCCAAGTGTCTCAAACGAAAATGCGAACCATAATTTTTCCACTTCTGAGCATCAATCTAGTATCATAATTGTCTTCAGCTGCTGAAAGTGAAACTTCATATCTAAGTTACATTGAGTAATTACTGTAAGAATATAGTTTTCCTCCTCTCAGTATCTTAACTGTGGAACTCAGGTAACTATAAAAATATGAGCTTCAAGAGCAGAAAGCCAGACATTTCACACTAGCCTATCTCCATAATAGCAAAGAAACTACAAAATGAGCAGGGTAGAAATTAGGATATACACATATAAGATTTTTTTTAATAGATAATTTCCTTATTTTTTTATATTAGCTCCCATAAAGTTGTGGATATTCTTGCTGAAATAGAGAGAAAATGAGAGCTATCTGTTAAGAGCAATGTAATTAAATCCTGCCAGCTGTCTCTTTGTATTTGTGGTATTAACGAGTTTCTTATATAAAGGCTGTGTTTCTGAAGGTTTTAACTGGTAATTTTCATGGTTCACACTGACTAGTCCGAGAAGTGACAGACAATAAATGAAGGTCTACAGTCTTACACCTTGTAAAATGCCAATTCAATGTCTGTCAGCAGGGATTAAATGACAAAATCAAAAATGTATTGTGCATAGAGTAAAATAATTGATACTGAAAAGCTGGATAAGAAAATAAGATGTTACCACACTGCTCTCTCATCCTCAAAATGACTTTTTATATCAGAGGAAGTAGTCAATAATGAGCCATTCATTGATTTTGTCCTTTTAAACCGGACACATTATTGCATTATTCCTTTTGGCTCAAAGCAAATAATTCAAACTAGTCTAGATGAATCTGGATTAGGTAAGAGGAAAAAAGTACGAATTTTTTTTCACGGAGTACCTGAAGAAGAAGTATCACAGTTGTACTCTGTACAGCATTGGTTACAAATGCAAGATAAGACAATGAATCAAAAATTACAGCTAAATTTCCAAGCTCAGTGATAGAAACTACACAGAAATACAACCCTCCAAAAAGCATGACAAAAAAATCATGTTTAATAACCACATCTCTTGCCAGCTGAAGACTCCCATGAAAGTTTAAATTGCCTTGCCTGATTCTAACTACTATGGTACCCTGTAGTGAACATGTAATTATAGCTCTATGCTACACATTTTATACTATAGAACAAAATGGTTGCTAATACGTAACAGCAGTAGCATTGTCTGCTTCATTGTGCTCGTAATTTGAGTTCAAACTAAAAACTAACCCTCTGAGAAGCTCTTTGTTTAGACAGTACAGAGAGCTTCCATTGTTTATGTAGTCTCTCTGCTAACACTAACAGATTGGAACAATACTTCAGTTACGTGTGTCTTTTAATACACAGTACTTCTTCAGCTGAAGGGATTCAAAGAAAAACTCCAAATGAGATTATCCTTAACTACTCCATTCTGTCTATACAGATAGGAGATACAAACATTGAAAGATAAGGAATTAAATGCTGTCCTTTTATCTGTGAACTGCACTTTACTTACGCTTTTCTTATTATTCTAAGCTTTATAAGCTTGTTCATGGTGCATCTGTGCATTTATAGAGACACTTTTTATGACTGAGGAGGGAATTGCTTATATGATTGTACAGTTTGCTGGAAAGGGAGGCTGAATAAAAGACCAAAAGGAAACAAAGTGAACTCAAGAGACACCCTGGACTGTAAGATCTAAGAAAGGGGGAGTGTGTTGTGAACTGAATTAAGTGAAGTGTCAAACTAGTCAGTATGAAATTGTTGGTTTTCTTCTGTCTTTTTTTCAGACTTATTTGAAGAGTCTCTTCATTAAGCACGCTCATTAAAAATCATTCTATTAAGTCTGACAGACAGTACTTTTTTTTTTTTCCTTAAAAAACAAACAAACAAAACCCAGAATTTTCTATTCCCACTTTCAAAAATGCATGTCAATAGTCTTAATTCGGCTAATCACGGTCTAAGTTTATTATTATTACTAACTTAATAATAATGGAAGCAAGATTTTTCCTAGTGGAGAAAGTAGCAAGAAAGTTGGTGAATTAGAAGTTTTTCGAAAATGAGATAACCATGGAAACAGCGTGTGCTAGAAAATAGGCTTGGAGTGTCTTACAACAGAAGGAGTGTTGTAAGAAGAAGCAAGAGAAGAAACATACAAGTTTGTCATAGTCATAAAAATTCTGAAAATTAAGTCCAGCTTGGAGGATTTACAGAAACCTGGAGGAGGAAAAAAAACTACCGAGACGCACAGCAGTATGAATGGACTGCTGGGAAAATGGTTGACTTGGTAGACAAACCAGTAAGCAAAACAAGGTGAGATGAAAGCTGAACTGTGAAGACTCTACTGTTGGACTTCATGGCTAACAAGCAGATTCCATAGCTTTCCTGGGAAAAATAAAGTCAGGCACTGTGAGAGTCCATATACAGAAGGAAGACAGGTTTTAAGCCCAGTATATCATCCATGTCACTCACAGGAAAGATGCTGATGTTATGAACAGAGCATTAAAAAAAAAAAAAAAAGATAAATTTATAAGGTTCTTCTTTTTTCTGTTCCACAGTGGCATGTAAAAAGATGCCAGTAGTCTTACAGTCTAAAGAACCCCTGGGTTGTCATCCATCATCCGCTGATTTATTTGAAGTGCATGAGAATGAAATAAGCACAAACTATCCAGCTCTTCACTGAATTATTGGATGTCACTGTTGCCACAAACTCCTTTACATGAAATAAATGTTTTTATTTAATTTTATTTGGCTATGGGAGCTTTTTCAGCAAGTCAAGACAACAACAGGTTCACTGCTCATATAAAACTCCTTATCGTATTTCAAACGTCAGGCAGGTGAATCTTTACTTCTGCACTACCAAATAAATCTGAGTTTGACAAAACTACTCTAAAAATCAGTAATAACTCTGGATAAATTACGGCCAGAGAGAAATAAAGTTGCATAAATAACAGCCATTCAGATTTGCTGTATAGATGACATAATGAGTTTTGGCAGTTATTAACAAATGTTAACAGTTGACTGGCCATCACTACATCTTCAATAAATCTGCTTATGAGTAATAGAAGGTCTATTTTAGTCCTTCTTTGTGATGCAATGAAGGTAACATAGATATGTAGGTACAGAATATTCCACCGCTTAAGACAGAGTCTACACATTATTTTTTTTGCAAGTGTGCTTCCATCCACACACAAGGCAAACAGATATGATGTTCTTCTATATTATCCATCCGCAAAAGTGCGATTTCCCACACTACACTTGTATTTTTCAATGTTAATTTATTTCCACTTAAACTTACTCTAAGCTTTTGGAGTCTTTAAACACTGGAGTCTCAAGAAGACTCAAAAGGGCACTAGGAAGAGAGGGGATTTTTTTTTTCTAAAAGGTGGTGTTCTGCCCTACAATTGCACTGCAGTGAAAGGCAGCAGATAATATTAAAAGGACAAGTGACAGGCTTCATACTTCACCATGTTTTATAATCCTAAAATGGAATCTGCTAGATATAATTATTCTTGTGTGTATGCATCTATATATACACATACATTCCTCTTCCCCAAACACAAGAATATGTATGTTCACACATCAGTGTTCTAAATTATTTATAATACAGTTTAAATTCACAGGAAGTCATCCAAAAAACCCCTGAAACATTCAGTTAAACAAAAGTAAGTTAGATGTCTAAAGACAGGGTTAGAGTAGAGGAATGTGGCATGTCCTTTCTTTACCATGAGGCACACCAACAATTACTTCTGGTCACAGAAGGTCAAAGAGTTTTTGTTTTGGTGTTTTCATTGCTGTTGTTTTTACAAAATTCTATCCATTTGCATACTCAGAATTTCACTTCACTGTATAGATTTTTATTTTCTCTTGTGAAATTGTCAAATTCATAACTGTTGAACAAGCTGATGAAGCAAAATCTTCGAGGTACAGGGAAGCCTTTTTTGTTTGTTTGTTTGTTTTTTTCTCTCATTCTGGCATTTTTGTTCTTCAGAGATCCAGAAGCTTCCGGCAGCCCTTGCGAGAGCAGCTGACATGCAGTGGGCATTACCACGGCAAGAGCGATCACACCCCCTCCCCTTGTCTTGAAAAAGCCTCAGGGAGGGCAGCAATGCGTCACTGCCCACCAGATGCTGGAAGGGGCAATCGGCTTGTGACGTGGGTGAGTAGCACCCAGGCTGTGCTGCAGCAGCGGGTGTGGTAACTCGTGCACTAGGGTGTAGAGGTTGTCACCTTTTGCTAGTTAGACTCTCTCACCTATTGCCACTGTCTCATACTGTTGCCGACCATGGTCTCGACCAGAAAGAGAGCTTGTCTGAAGAAGAGTGTAGCAACTCAGACAGACTGTCTGCCCTGAACCATGGCTATTCAGGTTTCTGGCTGCAGGGAGTGCCAGACCCTGCTGCTGCTGGATGACGATGGCCAGCATCCCACCTGTGTGAGTTGTGAGCAGGTGCAAGATCTGCTCTACATGTTTGCAAAGCTTAAGGAGGAGATTGAGATGCTGAGGACCATCAGGGAGTGTGAAAAGGAAATCGACTGGTGGAGTAACTCCCTGGTGTGCCACTCAGAGGGGCTCCAGGGGGATACCCCCAAAAGGTGATGAACCCCTTGCCCTGTCAGGCAGAGGGAGAAGACCTGAGACAGCCCCTGCCCTGTTGCTGTTGGGCAGAGATAGGGGACAGAAAAGATGACGAGGATTGGAAGCTAGTTCCAGTTCGGGGCTGTGGGCAATCCCCCTCCCTACCTGCTTTGCTTCCACAGGTGCCCCTCCATAATAGGTTTGAGGCCCTGGATCCTGAAGATGAGGTAGGTGAGGATGTGGTGCAAGGCCTACCTACAAGGTCACATAGAAAGAGGCAGTTGACCCCACGCCTCAAGACCACCTCAGATAAGAAAGAAAGAAGGGTAATTTTAGTAGGCAATTCCCTTCTGAGAGGGACGGAGGGCCCAATCTGCAGAGTTGACCCTCATCATAGAGAAGTGTGCAGGCTACCTGGAGCCCGGATCAGGGACATCACCAGGACACTCCCCAGCCTGGTGCACTCAACGGACTACTGCCCACTGCTGATGTTCCAGACAGATGGGGAGAAAGCTGCATCCTGCAGTCTGAGGGGAATGAAAAAAGATTTCAAGGCCTTGGGACAGATGGTAAAAGTGTCTGGGGCTCAAGTGGTTTTCTCTTTCTTCCTTCCAGTTTTGGGTGATGATATGGGAGGGAATAGAAAAATTCAGTCCCTAAACAATTGGCTACAGGACTGGTGCTACAGGCAGGGCTTTGGGTTCTTTGATAACGGCTGTTTTTACAAGACACCAGTCGAAACAGTGATACGTGGGAAAGGTTTATCTTGCAGAGGCAAAAGGATGCTGGGACAAGAATTAGCAGGGCTCATTTGGAGAGCTTTAAACTTTAAACATCGAAGGGTGATGGGGATGTAGCTGGGCTTGCATCAGTAGGGCATCACTCTAGAGTTCATGAAGGCTGGGAGGCCTCCCATACCCCTGGGGTGAAATCGGTGTTCTCGGCTCACTCTCTGAAATGCCTGTACACCAATGCATGGAGCATGGGGAATAAGCAGGAGGAGTTAGAAAACTCTGTTAGGGCAGGAGATTATGATTGGTGGCAATTATGGAGACATGGTGGGACAGCACACATGACTGGAATGTGGTCATGGATGGCTATGTCCTTTTCAGGAAAGACAGGCCAGCTCTTTATGTGAGAGAGCAACTACAATGTATTAAGTATTGTCCAGGCACGGATGAGGAGCAAGTTGAGAGTCTGTGGGTGAAAGGGGCAGGCTGGCAAGGGTGATACTATTGTGGGCGTCTATTATAGGCCACCAGATCAGGGTGAGGAAGCTGATGAGGCCTTCTACACACAGCTGAGAGCAGCCTCACAACCGCAGGCCCTGGTTGTTGTGGGGGATTTTAACTTCCATGATGTTTGTTGGAAGGACTACTCGGCCGGCCAGCCAAAGTCTAGGAGGTTCCTCCAGTGCCTTGACGATAACTTTCTTATGCAAAGGGTGGAGGAGCTGACTAGAAGAGGTGCACTGCTGGACCTCATCCTCAGTAACAAGGAGGGTCTAGTTGAAGCGGTAAAGGTTGAGGGCTGCCTTGGTTGCAGCGACATGAGATGGTGGAGTTCAGGATCTCATGTGGTAGGAGCAGGATAGCAAGCAGAACTGCAACCCTGGATTTCAGAAAGGCAAACGTTGGCCTTTTCAGGCAATTGCTAGGGGAAATCCCACGGGCAAGGCTGCTTGAAGGTAAAGGGGCCCAAGACAGTTGGTTAGTGTTCAGGGACTGTTTCTACCAGGCACAAGATCAGAGCATCCTGACACGTAGGAAGTCAAGGAAGGGAGCCAGGAGACCTGCGTGGTTAGACAGGGAGCTGATGGGTATGCTCAAGTGGAAGAGGAGAGTTTATAGATCGTGGAAGGAGGGCCTGGCCACTTGGGGAGAATATAAGGCTGTTGTCAGAGGGTGTAGGGGGGCAACTAGGAAAGCTAAGGCCTCCTTAACATTAAACCTGGTGACAGGGGTCAAGGACAACAGGAAGAGCTTTTTCAAATACGTGGCAGATAAAACTAACACCAAAGGCAATGTAGGCCCACTTATGAATGAAGTGGGTGCCCTGGTGACAGAAGATACAGAAAAGGCAGAGTTACTGAATGCCTTCTTTGTCTTTGTCTACTCTGCCGGAGGCTGTCCTGAGGAGCCCCATGCCATTGAGGCCCCAGAGGAAGGCAGGACAATGGAGGAGTTTGCCTCAGTTGATGAGGACTGGGTTAGGGAGCAGTTAGGCATCCATAAATCCACAGGTCCGGATGGGATGCACCCGCGGGTGCTGAGGGAGCTGGCTGAGGTCATTGCTGGACCACTCTCCATCATCTTTGCCAACTCTTGGGAAACGGGAGAGGTGCCTGAGGATTGGAGGAAAGCAAATGTCACTCCAGTCTTCAAAAAGGGCAAGAAGGAGGACCCGGGTAACTATAGACTGGTCAGCCTCACCTCCATCCCTGGGAAACTGAAGGAACAACTTATCCTTGGTGCCATCTCAAGGCATATCAGGGATAAGAGGGTCATTAGGGTCAGTCAACATGGCTTCACCAAGGGGAAGTTGTGCTTGACCAACCTCATTGACTTTTATGAGGACATAGCAAGATGGATGGATGATGGCAGAGTGGTGGACGTGATCTACCTTGACTTGAGTAAGGAATTTGACACAGTCTCCCACAGCATCCTTATAGCTAAACTGAGTGAGTGTGGTCTGGATGACACGAACTTCCCTGTACTTCTAAACATAAATCACAGAATCACAGAATGTTAGGGATTGGAAGGGACCTCGAAAGATCATCTAGTCCAATCCCCCTGCTGGAGCAAGAACACCTAGATGAGGTTACACAGGAAGGTGTACAGGCGGGTTTTGAATGTCTCAGAGAAGAAGACTCCACAACCTCCCTGGGCAGCCTGTTCCAGTGTTCTGTCGCCCTCACTGAGAAGTTTTCTCATATTTAAGTGGAACCTCCTATGTTCCAGTTTGTACCCATTGCCCCTTGTCCTGTCATTGGTTGTCACCGAGAAGAGCCTGGCTACATCCTCGTGACACTCGCCCTTTACACATTTATAAACATTAATGAGGTCACCGCTCAGCCTCTTCTTCTCCAAGCTAAAGAGACTCAGCTCCCTCAGCCTTTTGTCATAAGGGAGATGCTCCACTCCCTCAGTCATCTACATTACCCTGCACTGGACTCTCTCCAGAAGTTCTCTGTCCTTCTTGACCTGAGGGGCCAGAACTGGACACAATATTCCAGATGTGGTCTCATCAGGGCAGAGTAGAGGAGAGTATTCCCCCTTTTTTGCGTCACTGGTTGTTTGGTGAGCTGGTCGAAATAAACCAGTATCATAGTGCCAAGGAAGTACTTTTATTCCTGGCAAACAAATTGTAACTTTAGGTCTTTGCTACCATTTAAGGTGTCGTTGGAACATATTGCATGTACATATGAACTAGACTTAAAACCCTGAGCACCACAGAAAAGATGACTGTCAACAAGTTCACCTCAGATAATATTTAGGTAACCAAATTATGACAAACTTCACAATATGCCAATGGAGAAGAAACCCCCTCCAGGGATTTGGTGATTTGTTTTGAAAAGATGAAATTCCTTTTGAAACAGAACACAATGCAGTAGCTCCACAGACACGGGTCAGATACATAAAGCAGGTATATTTGCTGTACATGAGAGCATCTGATAAAAATTTCAGTCATAATGTGAATATATGGCTAGACCTACCTAGCTACTGTCTACAGTCCTCAAATAACTTTTCAGCTGAAGTATAAAGATGGGGAATTCTGTTTTTAGGCAGCATGAATTCTCTGCATACTTGTGGCAGAATGCAAACCCCCCTCTCTCCCCCTCCCTCCTTCAGTATGGAAGGAGTAGGCACATCTCCCTCTCTCTGCTAGTTGAGGCTAACAGCTTCTTTTGTTTGGCCCCAGAGCACCCTGGCCAGGGCCATTAGGAGAAGGGAGTGCCGAGGCGCCAGTGAGCCGTTGGGCACCTGCGGGCAGTGTGGGGGATGTTTGGAGGCTTCAGGGGCACCCACAGCCAGTGTGGGCGTGCAGAGAAGCTTCTAGAATGCCTACAGTCAGATCTGATCAGCCAGTATAAAAACAGGACTCTCGTCGAGACTCCGCCCATTTCGCAGGTCTCTCGGAGCACGAGCAAGATGCTGCCGCCGAGAGCCCCCCTCCCCGGGATGGAGACTCCACTTGCCTTGCCGCCACGGGTGTGAGTAAAACTTCTCGCAGAATTGCGAGTATATTTATACTTTTCGTGCACATATGCACGTGTAACTTTCCGTGCTCCATATGAGCACGTGTAAAATTAATCCTCGCACACTCGCGAGTGTATTTTCCTTCGTGCACATATGCACGTGTAACTTTCCGTGCACATTTGCACGCGTAACTTTCCGTGCTCAATGCGAGCACGTGTATAAATTATTTCCTTGCACAATCGCGAGTGTATTTTCCTTCTGTGCACATATGCATGTGTAACTTTCCGTGCACATTTGCATGCGTAACTTTCCGTGTTCAATACGAGCATGTGTATAAATTATTTCCTCGCACAATCGCGAGTGGCCGCCGAGAGCCCCTCGCACAATCGCGAGTGTATTTTCCTCCCGTGCTTCCACATAAGCACGTGTAGGATTCCGTGCACACTTGCACGTGTAAGTAAATTAACCCTCGCAGGATTGCGAGTGTATTATAAATTTACCCTCGCGGAATCGCGAGTGTACACCTCCCGTACTCACTACAAGTACGTGTATCTCTTTAAAAATAATCCCACACCGTGTTTAGGCAAGTGTGTACCTCTCCGGGACTCAGGGACGGCTCCGGTATTGTTCTGAGTGAAGCCACGTGCATGCACAATGTGGACCGCCTGTTGTATTAGTTGCTGCCCCTTAATAGTTTTCCTCAACTGATATCCGAACCTTTATTTAAGTCACTTTTGGAGTGCTAAAACCCTGTTTCTCACCAGTTTAATAAAAGTTGTTTTGGACTCTGTTGTCCCTTAAACTAACCTCGGGGTGCCTCCGTGACAGTACATGTCAATGCCTACTGAAATAATTTGAAAATGTTTACTGTGTCAGGACTGAGTTAACAATTTCTGTGTAACTTTAAACAAAAAAGCCAGTAGATACTGATATAAACTTTCAAATGTTTATAATACATCTGTATGAAACAGTGGAAAGGCCTTCTTTGTTCTCTAAAACAGTGAACTTTAGTTTGAAAACTGAAATTGCTTATTATAATATCCCAAAACATGTGAAGTCAATAAAACAATATGAACAGGATGAAGAAAGTTATGACTAGCATTTGGATTTATGATATCAACCAACTATAAAAAAAGTTCAGAAAGAAGTACAGATATCTGAAAGGTGAGTAGATCCCTAATGTCTACACTAGCATTCTTCAAAAGGGCTGATCTTCATAAATTGGAGGAGGAAAAACGCAGTGGTGAGGCATAGGAATCATAGAATTATTTTGGTTGGAGGAGACCCTGAAGATCATTGAGTCTAACCATAATCTAACTTTAGCACTAAACCATGTCCCTAAGAACCTCACTTGTACAACTTTTAAACACCTCCAGGGATGGTGACTCCACCACTTTCCTGGGCAGCCTGTTCCACTGCTTCACAACCCTTTCTGTGAAGAAATTTATCCTAATGTCCAATCTGAACCTTTCTTGGCACAATTTGAGACCATTTCCTCTTGTTCTATCACTTGCTACTTGGGAGAAGAGACCAACACCCTCCATGCTGCAACCTTCTTTCAGGTAGATTTAGACAGCCCCAGTTCCCTCAACCTCTCCTCATAAGACCTGTTCTTCAGACCCCTCACCAGCTTTGTTGCCCTCAATGTCTTTCCTATAATGAGGGGCCCAAAACTGAACACAGGATTCAAGGTGGGGTGTCACAAGCAACAAGTACAGTGGCATGATCACTTCTCTAGTCCTGCTGGCCACACTATTCCTGATACAAGCCAGGATGCTGTTGGCCTTCTTGGCCACCTGGGCACACTGCTGGCTCATTTTCAGTTGGCTGTCAATGAACACCCCCAGGTCCTTTTCCATGAGGCAATTCTCCAGCCACGCTTCCCCAAGCCTGTAAGGTTGCATGGGATTGTTGGGACCTCAATGCAGGACCTGGCACTTGGCCTCTTTAACATCAAGCAATTGGCCTGAGTCCGATGATCCGGCTGGTCCATGTCCCTCTGTATGGCCTTCTGACCCTCAAGCACATCAATGCTCCCACCCAACTTGGTGTCACCTGCAAACTTACTGAGGGTGCACTTGATCCTCTTGTCCAGATCATTGACTAAGATATTAAAGAGAACTGGTCCCAATACTTAGCTCTGGGGAACACTGCTTGTGACCAGCCACCAGCTTGATTTGTGTCCATCAACCACAACCCTTTGGACCCGTTCATCCAGCCCATTTTTTACCCAGTGAAGAGTATGCCTGTCCAAGCCAGGAGCTGCCAGTTTCTCCAGGACAATGCTCTGGGAAACAGTGTCAAAGGTGTTAATAATATCTAGGTAGGTGACAACCTCAGCCTTCCCCTCATCCACTAAGTGGGTCGCCTTGTTATAGAAGGATATCAGATTAGTCAAGCAGGACCTGCCTTTTCTAAACCCATGTTGACTGGGCATGATCACCTGGTTGTCTTCTATGTGTCATGTGATGACACTCAGGATGATCTACTCCATGACCTTCACTGGCACTGAGGTCAGACTGACATGCTTGGAACTACACAGATCCTCCGCCTGGCCTGCCTTGTAGATGGGTGTCACATTTGTGAAATTCCAGTCAGCCAGGACCTTCCCAGTTGCCCAGGATTACTGACAGATAATAAAAAGCGGCTTGGTGATCACCTCCGCCAGCTCACTAAGAACCCTTGGATGGATCCCATCTGGCCCCATAGACTTGTGGATGTCTAAGTGGTGTAGGAGGTGACTAACCATTTCCCCTTGGATTATTTGGACTTCATTTTGTTACCTGTCCCTGCCTTCCGGCTCTGGAGGCCATATACCTGGAGCACACCTGGTCTTACTATTAAAGACTGAGGTAAAGAAGACATTTAGCACCTTAGCCTTTTCCTTCATCTTCTGTCACTACGTTTTCCCCTGCATCCACCAGAGGGTGGAGATCCTCCTTAGTCCTCCTTTTGTTGCCGATGTATTTATAGAAACATTTTTTGATCTCCTTTAGGGCAGTAGCCAGGCTTAGCTCTAGTTGGGCTTTGGTCCTTCCAGTTTTCTCCCTGCATAACTTCATGACATCCTTGTATTCCTCTTGAGTACCCTACCCATTCTTGCAAAGGTTAAAAATTCTCCTGTTATTCCTGAGTTCCAGATGAAGCTCTCTATTCAGGCAGGCCGCTCCTCTTCGGTGCTGGCTCTTCTTTTGGCCCATGAGAGTAGCCTTCTCCTGCGTCTCTAAGATTTCCTTCTTGAAGAATGTCCAGCCTTCCTGGACTCCTTTGCCTTTCAGAATTGCCTCCCAAGGGATTCTGCCAACCAGCCTCCTAAGCAGATCAAAGTCTGCCCTTCAGAAGTCTAAACTAGCAGTTCTGCTGTCTGCCCTCCTTATTTCTCCAAGAATAGAAAACTCTATCATTTCATGATCACTTTGCCCAAGGTGACCTCCAGCTGACACATTACCCATAAATCCTTCTCTATTTACAAACAACAGGTCCAGTGGGGTGCCTTCCCTAGTAGGTTCACTAACCAGCTGTGTCAGGAAGTTGTCTTCCATGTACTACAGGGGCCTTCTAGACTGTTTCCTCTCTGCTATGTTGTATGTCCAGCAGACATCTGGTAGGTTGATGTCCCCCATAAGGACAAGAGTAAGCTACCAGGAGACTTCTCCCAGCTGCCTGAAAAATATTTCATCTGCCGCTTCATCCTGGTTGGGTGGTCTGTAACAGACCCCCACCAGGATGTCTGCCTTGTTGCCCTTCCACTGTATTCTTACCCATAAAGACTTGAACCTATCATCAGCATCATCAAGCTCCAGACAATCAAAACACTCCCTAACATAACACAGCTAACCCAGCTCCTCTCCTTCCTTGCCTGTCCCTTCTGAAGAGTTTATAGCCATCCAATGCAGCACTCCAGTTGTGGGAGTCATCCCACCATGTTTCCATGATGGCAACTATATTGTAGGTTTTCTGCTGCACGTCTTCTAGCTCCTCCTGATTGTTGCCCATGCTGCTTGCATTTGTGTAGATGCACTTCAGCTGGGCCATTGATCCCTCAACATGCTTTCCCAAGTGTCATAGTGCCATAGTACTATGGTACTAAGTCTTGTCACTGTCATATATTATCTGTGAAGGCCTTATAGTAAAGAGCTATAGAAAAAAGACCTTAGAGCTCCCAGGAGAGAAGATAAATAGAACAAATCCTTTAATCCTAGAAAAGTAGAATCAGAATCTCATTTTCTTCTAAGGCATTACAAGATTAAAATTTTTAGTTCAAGTATAATAAATGTAACCTTGCTGTGTCTTCTGTTAAAAAAAGAATGTCTTGTCAGTACTAAATAATAACAATGTATATCCAAACTGCCAAAAGGTGACATTTCAGCTCTATTCAGTTACTTACAACCATGCATCTCTTGATTCCCTTTGGCTGTTTATCAGCCTCCTGTCTTCGAGCTGGTTAAGAATCTCTAAATCTGCTGTGCTGTGAGTGGAATTCTTTAGGGACACAGCTGTCATAACAAGCAACATCCCACACCTTAAACTCTCCTACAAGAGGTGTGTTCAACCTAGCAGTCCTCTCATGTTCTACTATTTCATCCTGTCAACAAGTACCTACAGGATACTAATGCCTACAGCTTCAGACACAGGACTGCTGCTTTTTCAATGTAGAAGTGTTTTGTGCAGGGAATTGGCTTTTCAAATGAGACAAGTTTTTTGGCAGCCCACTTAGCAAGCTACGGGGGTCTCCAAGCTGTTAAGCTGTCAGAAAGTGGAAATCCAGATTCTTCAGCTGCTGGCATCCTAAACTCCCAGACCCTTCTGGTCTTTTCACAGTTTTTCTGGTCAACAGCTGAGGAAGAGAGTTTCTGGACTTTTTAAGCACTAGCTGCTAGAAGAGCCATTATACTGCTAAGAATCTAAGTACTTCTGAGACTTCAGACTAAACCCCCCAGGCCCCAGTGCTACCAAACTAGTTCCTGGCTCACAGAGTTATGCCAGCTAGCCCACTAACAGTCTGAGCAATCTCAAATAAGTGACTAGGCATGCTAGCTTTCTATTTTTCAGATTGAATTTACCTGATAAACTGGAAAACACTCCCAGAGCTAGATTGTCCCATAGCTTCATCCCCTGGGAACCAGAGCTTAAAACATCACCACTTAACTGCAGTGAGAAAAAGAAATCCAGCTGTACAACCCTTTTTTTCAAACCAGAGTTTATCTACACAGATTCACATATGCCTTTCCTGAATCTGTTACACTGGAGACCTTTTACATTGCCTCTGTGTGATCATGTTTTTAAAATGGTTGAAAATGGTTGTCACTCTTTAAGAAAGTATCCCACTTTTTCTTTTGGTGGTTGTTTACTCTCCAGATGGATAAATTTGATAAAAGAAAATCCTGAAGTCATTTAAAGTGTATTATGGTTTAGGCCACAAAAGATTTCTCACTTTAAAAAACAAATAAAATATAGTGTTTCAGTTTCTCAGAGGCAGATGGAAACAGCCACATGAGATTAAAGTCTGCTCTAGCTGGTAGTATGTTTTATCTCTGGTGACATTTTTCTGTGATAAATGCTGATGTGTTTGCTTTGAGTTCACTGTTATCTTGACACTATTAACTGTAGTCCAGATAGGTACCAGTAACAGTTTTGAGCAACACCTGCAACTGATCAGGAGGATAACGCTCTTACCAGCTATGCTGTTAAACATTTACTAAATAATGCATTTAGGGTCTCTAAGTCAAATGTCCATGCAAGACCCTTCTCGTTTTGTTTATTTATCCATGTTTGATTATCACTCTTGTCAACGTCCCTGCATGCCTTCAAAAAATTTAGCAGTTTCTCTAAATACTGACCAGAATGTGCTGCAGACTATCAGTTTTCATTATCCTTAAGAAAGTATCCACAG
The DNA here is from genome assembly GCF_964273445.1 of Streptopelia decaocto. Lineage (NCBI taxonomy): Eukaryota > Metazoa > Chordata > Aves > Columbiformes > Columbidae > Streptopelia > Streptopelia decaocto. The sequence continues at coordinate 41,992,934 of NC_138657.1, forward strand.
CAAGATGCAGTGTTTAGGGGGAAGTAAAGAAAAAAGACAGCAAAATCTGACAGTCTCTGATTTTTCTCAGAAAGTTTTTTAAGGAGCGCTATAAGCACTTAAAAGTAGGTTTCAAAGCATCACATTGCAAGAGAAATTAAACATAAGGAATGCAAAGTACTCCACAGAGGAGGAGAAATCTAAACAATTAAAACAAATTGATGGGTTCTGTGTAGCATAATCAATGAAAATCAGCTAGGCATCTCTGGAGAATAACTAAAAGGCTACAGTGCATAAATGTAAAAATTTTGGGTAAGTTGTAATACTTTAATAGGTATTTACCTAACTATATTAACTAAATAATCATAGAATCATAGAATGTCTTGAGTTGGAATGGACTCACAAGGATCATCGAGTCCAACTCCTGTCCCTGCATATGACAACTCCACAGTTCACACCATGTGTCTGAGGGTGTTGTCCAGTCTCTTCTTGAACACTACCAGGCTTGGGGCCATGACACCTCCCTGGGGAGCCTGTACCAGTGCTCCATCACCATCTGGGTGAAGAAGCTTTTCCCAGTGTCCAACCTAAATCTCCCCTGGCACATCTTCCTGCTATTCCTTCAGATTCTAGTATCAGTCACCAGAGAGAAGAGATCAGCACCTGCCCCTCCTCCCCTTGTGAGGAAGCTGTAGACTGTGATGAGGTCTCCCCTCAGTCTCTTCCAGGCTGAACAAACCAAGTGACTTTAGTCTCTCCTAATACGGCTTCCCCTCTCAACCCTTCACCAGGTCTGTGGCTGTCTTCTGGACACTCTCTAGTAGCTTAATATCTTTTTTATCTTGTGGCGCCCAGACCTGCACACAGGGCTCCAGGTGAGGCCACACCAGTGCAGAGCAGAGCGGGACAATCACCTCCCTCGCCTGGCTGGCAATGCTGTGCTGGATGTACCCAGGACATGGGTGGCCTCTTGGCTGCCAGGGCACACTGCTGGCTCATGTTCAACTTGCCATCAACCAGAACCATCAGATCCCTCTTGGCAGAGCTTCTCTCCAGCCTCTCATCCCTGCATCTCTGTGTACAGCCAGGGTTGCCATGTTCCAGGTGCAAAATCCGGCACCTGCCCTAATTGAACTTCGTATGGTTGGTGATTGCCCCGTTGTCTAGTTTGTCCAGCTCCCATTGCAGGGCCCCTCTGCCCTTGAGAGTGTCAACAGCTCCTCCCAATTTTGTATAATTGGTGACCTTACTTAGTATTCCATGAAGTTGTGTATCCAAGACTATAAATAAAATCTGTACTTAGATGACAAATAAACTATAAGACTATAGATAAATCCTTACTTGCGGAAAACTCCTGTGAATTTAAGGATTTTCGTAAACTTAATCCATTCCAGTTTTGACCTTAAATTTTTGTCAGGTGCCTTTGATATTTAAAAATACTTTCACTTCAATATTCCGTATCATGTCAGTGCATTAAAAAACTTACAAGTTTTGGCTTAGACAGGTAAGGACCTCTATACAAACTGAATAATCTAGCAGACTGACCAATACTAAGCAATAGCGTACAAAAACTGCTATTCTGCTTTATGAAAAACAGAATTTTTTTTAGGATGATCACAGTTAAGAAATTCCTTTTTTTTTTTTCTTTTTACATTATCTACATTATTGAATTATTGCTACTCTGAAATATCAGTGTAAAGAGATAAATGCATCCTAAGACTGATGATAACATAGCAACTATCAGTTTTGGGTATCCTGAGATGTATTTGAAGAACTTAGCAGCAGGAAGCTGCTAAGTTCTTTCTTTCAGAGATTTAAGCCAGCACTGTCTAGTATCCCTAGGGAACAGACAGCAGAAAAACCCCTCACTCTACTATAAAAACCTGTAATTATACAAAAGTGGGAAAATTGTTTGAACTTCCATTTACTTAATTAAAAACAAAACCAAACCAAAACAAAACCAAAAACAAAAGAAAGGAAACATACACACAAAAACCTTACAATTCGAACAGCAGCAAATTTGGAGCCTTAGTTTTAAAAATAGAGGTGACAGCTGAAATTAGTCTTAGGAGTGCAATACAGTTGCCATGAAATCATGAACTCTGCTTCACACCTGCAGGTCTAGGCACATCTGTCCACTAAATGCTTGATCTTTCACGTAACTCTGTGCAAATTAGAAGGAGAGTTTCGATTTTCATTATCAAAGACAAAAATCACAAGATAATTCAACTGCTATTGAAAGATGTAAAAGAGCTGTCCAAAATTTTTTTGCTATTTGTTTCTGTCATTGTAAAGCACCCAGATGCAGATTATTACAGCAATAAAATCCTGCCTTGCAAGTATTAATAGCTGGAAGACTAGAAAGCTAGGTACTGTGAGCGTATGTACACACATACACATTTACTTTTTATTTCTCTAGTTCTCTGCTTCCTTTTCTCTTTCCTGTTGTAGAAATAGTGATAACTCTTGAGAGAATACTTGTTGCTAAGCAAGTTCTCACTTGTCAGTACCACTCACAGGACTACTTTTTTTACAGAACAGCTGAGACTTGTTGCTGTAATTCATTAGCCAGGTCTTGGCTGCTAAATATACTCAAGTTGTAAAGTTATATTTGTAAAATCCTCCCTTCCGTGTAGTTGCTGATAACCTATAGAAGAGAGAATACTGTCTGTTGCATCTTCATAAGCTTGAATTTTTTCTTCAGATACAGATTGTGGTGTAGGTTAACTCTTTAATTCCATTGGTATTATTACTTTATTAATACTTTATTAACCTTTTTTTTTTTTTTTCCTGCTTAGTTTGTCCACATTTTCAAACTCTGATTAAGCAATTATTCCCTGTAAATTATTTCAAACTTATATTAGTTCTGTTTCTCTGTTCCACCCAATTTGCTTCATTTTTCCAAATAGGTCATTTTTATTCCAGGTCACCTGCCAATCAGTCAAATAAATTAAAAATTACATAAATCTAAATCACTGTGGGATCATCCTTTTTCATAACATAGTACTTAAGATGGTATATATGTACACGTACACACTGTATACAGGATATCTTAAATACTGTGAAATATGTTTATGCATAGTAAATAATCCTCTCATAGGGTGATATTATATTCATTAGACCTTCTCATTTTCAACAGCAGAGGCTCTGCAAACCACATAGATCTAGACATTAAATACGTTAATAACAAAAGGAGGGGCAAGGAAAACCTCCATTCTCTGTTGGACTTTGAGGGAAATATAGTTAACAAAGATGAGGAGAAAGCTGAGGTACTTAATACCTACTTTGCCTCAGCTTTTACCAGTAAGACAGGTGGCCCTCAGGACAACTGGCCTCTGGAGGTGGTTGACAGAGACAGGAAGCCAAATAGGCCCCTTGTATTCCAGGAGGAAATAGCTGGTGATTTACTGAGCCATCTGGATCCTCACAAGTCTATGGGACCAGAGGGGATCCATCCTAGGGTGATGAGGGAGCTAGCAGAAGAACTTGCCAAGCCACTCTCCATCATCTTCCAGCAGTCCTGGCTCACTGGGGAGGTCCCATATGATTGGAAATTGGCCAATGTTACCGCAATCCACAAAAAGGGCTGCAAAGCTGACCCTGGCAACTACAGGCCTGTCAGCCTCACCTCAGTGCCTGGCAGGGTTATGGAGCAGATCATCTTAACTGCAATCACAAAGCACCTTCAGGATGGACAAGGGATCAGACCCAGCAGCATGGGTTTAGGAGGGGCAGGTCCTGTCTGACCAACCTGATCTCCTTTTGTGATCAGGTGACCCACCTGGTGGATGAGGGGAAAGCTGTAGATATGGTCTATCCAGACTTCAGCAAGGCCTTTGACACTGTCTCCCATAATATACTCCTGCAAAAGCTGGTAGCCCATGGCTTGGACAAGTGCACTCTCTGCTGGGTTAAGAACTGGCTGGAGGGCCAGGCCCAGAGAGTGCTGGTGAATGGGGCTGCATCTAGCTGGCGGCCAGTCACTAGTGGTGTCCCCCAGGGGTCAGTGTTGGGTCCAGTCCTGTTTAACATCTTTACTGATGATTTAGATGGGGGGATTGAGACCATCATCAGCAAATTTGCTGATGACACCAAGTTGGGAGGGAGTGTCGACCTGCTGGAAGGCAGGAGGGCTCTGCAGAGGGATCTGGATAGACTGGAAAAATGGGCTGATTCCAATGGGATGAAGTTCAACAAGGCCAAGTGCCGGGTCCTGAACTTTGGCCACAGGAACCCCCTGCAGCGCTACAGGCTGGGCACAGAGTGGCTGGAGAGCAGTCAGACAGAAAGTGACCTGGGGGTACTGATTGACAGGAAGCTCAACATGAGCCAACAGTGTGCCAAGGTGGCCAAGAAGGCCAATGGTATCCTGTCCTGTATCAAAAATAGCGTGGTCAGCAGGACAAGGGAAGTGATCCTTCCCCTGTACTCTGCATTGGTGAGGCCACACCTGGAGTATTGTGTTCAGTTCTGGGCCCCTCAGTTCAGGAGGGATATTGAGGTGCTGGAGCAGGTCCAGAGAAGATCAACAAGACTTGTGAAGGGACTTGAACACAAAACCTATGGGGAGAGGTTGAGGGAGCTGGGGTTGTTTAGTCTAGAGAAGAGGAGGCTTAGAGGTGACCTCATCACTCTCCATAACTACCTGAAGGGAAGTTAGAGCCAGGTGGGGATGAGTCTCTTCTCTCAGGCAGTTAGCAATAGGACAAGGGGGCATGGGCTTAAACTCTGCCAGGGGAAATTTAGGCTGGATATTGGAAATAAATTCTTTACAGAGAGAGTGATCAAGCAAGTGATCGGGCATTGGAATGGTTGCCCAGGGAGGTGGTGGACTCACTGTCCCTGGAGGTTTTTAAACTGAGATTGGACATGGTACTTAGTGCCATGATCTAGTAAATGGACTGGAGTTGGACCAAGGATTGGACTTGATGATCTCTTGAGGTCTTTTCCAACCCAGTTGATTCTGTGATTCTGTGATTCAGATACTCAGTGTTCACAGACAGTATTTTATTAAGGCTGTGGGTTCAGGCATACAAATTTCCTGAGGCACGCAAATTTCCTGATTGCATGATTATGTTACACAGACATATCCATCACTTAAATGAATTATTTTGAGTTAAATCTGACTGCTGTATAGAGACACATTCATTTTGGCTGTGAGGTAATGTTCGCTAAAATGAATTCCGAGTGACTCATGCTCCATTTCCTCAAGGCCAAAGCAAGGGAAAATTATGAAACAAAAAATAGTTTATGAGCTAATGCCCCATTTTCTCCCCCTTTTTCCAAATTCAAAGTCCTGTTTTATTTGTGATTTCAAGTTAGTTTGGTTAATTCTTTGATCTGGATTATTTTTTTATTAAGACTAATATCAAGACAATCACTACAATTCTCCTTTTTGGAATATTTACAGTAGGTGTTTGAATTCACTCACAGGAAGAGTAATTAGGTCTTACATTTCACAATACACAGAAGAGCGTCCCCAAAACTGGGATATCATCTACTTTGAAAAACGTGATCTAATCTATGACACGTGAAGTACTTGTTTAAATTGACCTATAAAATCTGAAAGCTGCTTCTCTACTAGTGAGATACACATGAAGGAACCGGTATATCTGAAATCTACTATCAATTAAATTGAATATTTAGTTATGAAAAATAGCACATTATTAGTAGGATGCATCTACTGAAATGGAATTTTTTGTGGAAGATCCAAATCAGGGCAAGTTTTTACACATAAGGCAATATGTGTTTTATACATAAGGTGATACTGAGGTACTGGTAGCAACACGAATTTCACCTCTTATCTCCCCCTTTCATTTCATTCAATTTGAAATAAACACTTTGGGATTTATGATTTAATGACAAAATAGAGATAAATATATTTGCAGTCATTCCAAACCATCTAAAAATAATTTGTATTTTGGCAATAGAATGGCAGTTACTTAAATAGCCCTACTCTTACCCCTTTTAAAATATCAAAATCAGCATTTAATTGACAAAGAAAGCATTTCACAAACATTTGTGGGATGAAAGTCATCCTGTCTTTTATTCAACTATGCACATTTTTAAAATTATAGATAAACTCTTACAGCAATGCTATAGTTCTGGGATTTTGGTGGTGAAAGAGGGAAACAGGGTTGTTTTTCATTAATAAGGCAGGAAGAAGATACCTGCATGAGAAATTAAAGACTTCCAGGAACTGTAACCAAAATAATTTAAATTCTTCATTAAGATTAAATTGAATTATTATGATTCTTAAAGTACATCAGCTGAAAAGACTTTTGTTGACCAATAAATCAAGTTTGAAATGGAAGCACGAAACACTAAGGAAATAAAAATATTATATAGATTTAAGAAAAAATTCACCTTCCACTGCAACTTAAAACAAGTTTAAGGTCAAGTTAACAGAAATTAAATTTAATCTGCTTCAGAGAGCAAACTTTCTGGAAGAAAACAAAGAAATATCTCTTGTTTGATCCAAATATTAAAATTGAGTGCCTGCCCAAAAAGCCATGATTTAAGATGGAAGCCCAAACCTTGCAAAGAAACATGCATTCAAAGAACTGAAGGATTAAAAATTAATGGGAAAGGTGTTAAAAACTTAAGGAAAAAGAAAATTAAAAAAAAAAAAAGGTTTATGGCCATACTGCAGAACAAGTTAAAATATACCATCAAATTAGAGCATGGCTTTTGATAATGTAATGCATTCAGTCTTTTCTCTGTATGTTTATTGATGACATGAGGCAACTTATATTAAAATGTCTGAATAAAATGAAGAAGTTGGTGAAATAGAAATACAGTCCATACTCTTTCACACTCTCTCTAGCACTCTGTGTTCATTTGCAAATAGAATGTTTCTAACTGCTGAATAGCATCGTGCCTCCTAAAATCCTTTGTGAGCAAGGAGAAGAGCCATGCAACATGATAAGTAATCTTACCCTTTAATTGTTTAGATTAAATTGCATCATTGGTCTCCATGGTTTGTGTTTCCTGGGGTATTCAGATCATTCCAGATAAAAATGTCTGTTGCAAACAGTAGCAGCAAATCTCAGTAGTCTTGCAAAGATTAAAGCATGGAGGAGAGAAACACTTGTGTTTCAAAATAAGTTGATTTCACCACTTCACATGTATGCTGGCATATCTACATGTATACAAAGTGTGTATTTTCCCCCAGTTTGGACAGAATTACCAGAAGTGAGGCAAAGCACAAGAAGCAACCTTTAGAGTCCTCTTCACATCTCTTAGATTGTCCTTATGTGAAAGACTGCTGTTTTTTCAATGTGTCACTTTCTGAAAGGTGCTTATATCCATTTGTCATGATGTCAAGGTTTTATTGCAGGGTGAAAATAAACCGTGGCAGATGTATTGTTAACCCTTCCTCCTCCCAGCTTCTCCCTTCAGCCCCTCCCTCTCCCCCCTCCCACTAAGGACAGGCGATCGGGAGGGAAAGAAGGACAGAGAGAAGAGAGTTGGAAAAATTTAAAATGTTTTACTAATGCTACCAGTAAAAATGGAGAAAATAATACAAAATATACAAAACCAATCTTGAAAATCCCGGCAACTGCTCCCGTAGATGAAGGGCCAGCACCTGAAGTCCTGGACTGGACTCTGCAGCTAACCGGAACTGGTTTCAGTCTGTCACTAGGTCTCAGTTTGGAGGGATGACTTGCAAGGTCCTCTCCTAATGTCAGCCATAAGGAAAAGGGAATAGATCCTCGTGATCTCCCACTTTTATGTCATTATATCATGTGAATGTGATGTCATGCTCAGTTGGTCAGTTTTTGGTCACCTGCTTCTCATTGCCCCTCTCACAAGATGTGCCTCCATTCTAATCAATGACCTTGCATTCCATTGCTATATCTACCAAAACATGTATCTGGCTTTCCAGGAAAATGCAGCTAATAAGAAGGCATTAGCTGACAGGCAAATTCACTAAAAGAGAAACTTGTTTTTAACAAAACCAGGACACATGACAAAAGGTGGTCAGGTACAAAAACCTGCACTATATGTTTAGCATACATCTACTTGAGGAACCTCACCCCACATTGTGCATGCATTTCCATGTGTTGTTTTGTGTTTTTTTTTTTTCTTTTGAATATTCCATCACTTTCCTGAACAAGAGTCGTTATTTCATATCTTTTCCCAAGTTCTGATATTTAAATAGTATCTTTACTATTGTTGCTGTCTAAAACTCAAAACGTAGCACCTTGTCTAGCTCAGCAGAGGAAGCATTCAAGAAAAAAAAAGTCATTTCTGTTATGTCTTACCAATGAGCCCCTACCATGGAAGAAGGCTCAGAGGAGATGCGGAGTTGTGATGTGCCCATGAAACTTGGGGAATGACGCACAGTTTGACTGACCAGAGTTATCGCAAAGAAGCTCACTTTATCTCAATACAAAAGGGACCAGAGGGAGGCCTTTAACTTAGGTAAACAGCTATGTCAGTTTCTTACATCTGTATTATGTTATGCAATGGATTTTCTGTATCACTCCGCTAAATCAGAAATCCCATTTAACATCTACTACCTTTAAATGGGGATATTAAACATTACACCATCCACAGTTGGAACTCTCTAAAAAAACCTCCTCAGAAAGTATTGGACCCTCAGATCTGATTATAGCATATCTACTAAAACACATTACATTGGAATTGAAACAGGCTTTAGAGCGTCAGATAGATAATGTGGAGGCGCGGGAAATTTTGTTGTTGAAACTAGCCGTTGAAAATGCTAATGTGGATTGCAAAAAGCTATTGAAATCTCTTCCAAATTCAAACCCTACATTGGTTGAAATGGTAGAATCTTGTAATAGAATTGGTACTGTAGATCATAAATTTGAAGCTATGGCTGCTGCTTTTGCAGCCATGTGTGGCTCGGTGGGGCCAGGGAATTGTTAGGGTTGCGGTAAACCTGGTCATCTAAAAAGAAATCGTTTAGCTGCCAACACTGGTGCCGGGCCCCAGGCTCCTGGGATTTGCCCTAGATGCCGAAAAGGGCGCCATTATGCTAATCAATGTCGGTCTAAGTATGATTTCCAACGTCAACCGATACAGGAAAACCGGTTGCGGAGCGCGGGGCAGCGACGCGTGCAGACACAAGTACCGCAGCCGATGTTCCAGCTCCCATGGAGGGAAGCAGCAGTGCCTCAAGTCTTCACCCAGCAACAGCAGGTAGTGCCAGATTGGACCTGGCAACTTCCCGCGCAGTAAAGTTACTTAATCCTTCAGTTCATTTATTGTCAACAAATATCACAGAGCCCTTACCTCCTAAACCATAAGCATTATTGTTAGGAAGATCATCCACAACATTATCAGGTCTTTTTGTATTACCAGGGGTCATTGACTCTGACAGTACTGATGAAATTAAGATTATGGCATGGACCCCATTTCCCCCCTGTACAGTGCCGAAAGGTAGCCGTATAGCACAATTGATACTGATTCCCACACGAATGGGCTCCCCAGTTCCTAGCTGGCCTCAACAAAGACGGGGAGGGTTTGGATCTACAGGGAACCCACAAATTTTATGGGTGCAGTCTGTTTCTCAGAAGCGACCTGTATGTCAATGTACCCTTATCCGCAGGAAACAGCAAGTTGTGTTAAATGGAATTACTGATACTGGAGCTGATGTTACAGTAATTATCTCAGGCTAAATGGCACCCACAATGGCCTCTGGCTAACATTTCCCAAGCAAGCACTGGCAGGAATTGGAGGAACTGGTAGCAGCCACCAAGGTTTGGAACGAATCCAAATTCAGGGCCCGGAAGGGCATATAGCCTCTGTCAAACCTTTTGTGTTGCCGGTTCCTATGATTCTATGGGGCCATGATGTGTTGTCTCAGTGGGGAATGTCCAATCGGGCACATTTTTAGGTGGGGCCATTGAAGTGCGTGACACCCTAAAATTGACACGGAAAACCGATGCTCCTATTTGGGTAGATCAATGGCCCCTACCACTGGAAAAGCTTTGCACCCTCCAAGAATTAGTTACGGAACAGGGCATATTGTGCCTTCTACCAGTCCTTGGAACTCACCTGTTTTTGTTATAGAGAAACAAACTGGCAAGTGGCGCTTGCTCCATGACCTTAGAAAAATTAATGACGCTATGGAAGACATGGGAGCCCTCCAACCAGGACTCCCGTCCCCCACTATGATTCCTTGAAATTGGCGTTTGACTGTTATTGACCTCAAAGGCTGTCTTTTTAATATCCTGCTGCATCCAGACGATGCCCCTAAATTCGCTTTTTCGGCTCCAAGTGTCAACATGCAAGCTCTGTTGCAAAGATACCAGTGGGTTGTGCTGCCACAAGGAATGAAGAATAGCCCCACGATATAGCTAAAGTACTTAGTCTGGTTAGGACCGCAATGTCTGGTGTCTTATTGTATCATTATATGGATGATATCCTAGTGGCCGCACAACATCATGAGGTCATGGAGGAAGCTGTGGCCCTTGTCACAACTGCTGTTAACTCGGCAGGCCTCTGTATTGCACCAGAGGAAATTAAAAAAATACCACCATGGAAGTACTTAGGTTGGTGCATAAGGGCTCAAACTATAGTTCCTCAGCCCTTACAGATACAGACAGATATAAGAAACACATGATGTACAGAAATTGTTTGGAACATTTAATTGGGTCTGACCACTGTTAGGGATTACTGATACAGACTTGAAGACTTTATTTGAACTATTAAAAGGAAGCGCTGATTTATGTGCACCTCGTAGCCTCGGACCAGAAGCTATTGACTCCTTACAGAAAGTTGCCACAGAAATCACTCATAGGCAAGCACATCGCTGGGCACCCGAGTTGTCTTTTTATCTTATCATTCTGAATCGTGCTAGACAGCCGTGTACCCGACAACCCCACGCGCTGATATTCCAATGGGACTCACAGAAATCAGATCCCTTATTAATAATTGAATGGATTTTTCTACCGAATCAATCTACAAAAACTATTTTTACGCAACACGAGAAGTTTGCTTCCTTAATAATTAGAGCCAGACACTTGTTAACCTTATCGGGAACAGATTTTGCTTGTATTTGCTTACCTGTAACCACTTTGTATTTACAGTGGCTTTATCAACAGTCAAATGCCTTTTGCACTGTGTTAGCTGATTACACGGGTCAACTTACGTCCCACCTGCCTTTGCATAAACTGTTTAATATTGACTTCCACCTCATCTCTATACCAAAAAGAAGCTACCAGCCTTACAAGCCCTTACTGTGTTTACAGATGGGTCTGGGAAGTCACACAAATCAGTTGTCCTGTGGTGGGATGATCAGCAAGGGCAATGAGACTCAGATGTACAAACTGTTCCTGGCTCTCCCCAGATAGTAGAGTTGACCACAGTTGTTCGAGCCTTTCGGAGGTGGTCTGCACCACTTAACATTATCACTGATTCAGCTTATGTTGCAGGGATTGTTGAACGAGCCAAGGCATCTGTATTATGTGATGTAATGCATTCTGACTTATTTGTTTTATTGCAGGAGCTTATTTTTCTCTTAGACTCGTGCTCTCATCCTTACTTTGTTATGCATGTCAGATCACACACTTCTCTACCTGGCTTTATTGCAGAAGGGAACTGATGAGCTGATTTGCTGACATTACCTGTGCAAGTATTACCGGATTGTGTAGCACAGGCTAAACTTAGCCATTCCTTTTTTCACCAGAATGCTGGAGGTCTCAAATGACAGTTTGGCCTTACTTCCCAACAAGGGACTAATATTATCGCTGTATGCCCCGACTGTCAGAAACACTCTTTTCTGTCAATAGCAGGAGGAGTTAATCCCAGAGGACTGCAGAGCTTACAGTTATGGCAAATGGACGTTATGCATTATCTGGAGTTTGGTAAATTGAAATATGTCCATTCTTCTACTGACACCTTTTCAGGTGCTTTGTTCGCTTCTTGTCACACAGGGGAGAAGACACGTGATGTTCAAAAACATTTGATGCGTGCTTTTGCCACCTTGGGTATACCCTCTCAAATAAAAACAGACAATGGCTCCGTGTATGTTTCGGCCGCTGTAAAAACCTTTCTTGACTCCTGGGGTGTGACCCACATTACTGGCATCCCTCATTCCCCTACAGGTCAATCCCTGATTGAACACTCTCATCAATCTTTGAAACGTTTATTACAACAACAAAAAGGGGAAGTAGGGGCTGCCACCCCTGAGGAACGTCTACAGAAAGCTTTGTATGTTTTTAACTTTTTAAATTGTTCTTTGTAAGATAGCGACCCTCTGATAGTCCGACATTTTAACACGAATGCTTCACTTGAGGTGCGAGTCAAGGCCCCAGTATTGGTTCGTGATCCAGAAACAGGTAAATTAATGAGACCGTACCCTCTTATCACATGGGACAGAGGCTATGCTTGTGTCTCCACAGAGAAAGGCCCTCGATGGATTCTGGCAAAGAGTGTACAGCCCTTCTGTGAATCCCTACCACAATCATCCAGAGAGAACTCTGATCACCCTCCAGACCAGCCTTTCGAGCAACAAACTGGTGGATCTCTTGAGGACACTGGTGTGACGGTTGCTTAGAAAAGGAAGTTGATGTAGCCGAAGTTTTGCTTGTCACAGGGCATGAACTGTTGGGGAGTAGTCGTTATTTACATGACTGTATAGATTGGGCTTATTTAGTGTTGTCGAGGGTTTAGATTGAGGGGTGACAATAAAACCCTGGCAGATGTATTGTTAACCTCCTCTCCTCCCCCGACTTGCCCCTTTTGCCCCTCCCTCTCCCCCCCTTCCCACTAAGGACAAGCGATCAGGAGGAAAAGAAGGACAGAGAGAGAAGATTTGGAAAAACTAGAAATGTTTTACTAATGCTACTAATAAGAATAGAGAAAATAATACAAAATATACAAAACCAATCTTGAAAGTCTCAGCAACTGCAGAGCCGGCCACCAAAGTCCTGGATTAGACTCCGCAGCCAACCAGAGCTGGATTCAGTCTCTCACTAGGCCTCAGTTTGCAGGGACGACTAGCAAGGTCCTCTCCTAATGTTGGCCATAAGCAGAAGGGAAAAAAGGAAAGGGACGAGATCCTCGTGATCTCCCACTTTATATGAAGTGTTCACGTGAATGGAATGTTACACACAGTTGGTCAGTTTCTTGGTCACTTGTTTCTTGTCGCCCCTCTCGCGAGATGTCCATCCATGCTTATCAATATGTTTGCATTCCATTGCTAGGTTTACCAAAACATGTGTCTGGTTCTCCAGGAAAATGCAGCTAATATGAAGGCTTTAGCTGACAGGCAAAATCACTAAAAGAGAAACTTGTTTTTAACAAAACCAGGACAAGTGTCCAAAAGGGCGGAGGAGGTGTTAGTTTGTGATCCAGAGTATAGTAAAATAAACCTGGTGCCTGCTATATGGGCTGTTCTTAAACAAGATTGGGATCGGACGAAAGAAATATGCAGAAAACAACTTGCGTGGAAACTAAAGAGGGGCAGAAAGTTGCTTTTAGAATAATATTTCTTTTTATGATTACGTTAGAGGTTGTGCGAAGCCACCCATTCTTATCTGTACTACCCCAGGTTAATGTATGGGTAACGCTAGCAAATCTCACTGGACAAGACGCTTTGTGTCTCGCTACTGCTCTCCTAATAATCCCTTTTCTACATGCCTTGTAGGATTGCCATTGGATACATGGCCCATACCTGATAAGGTGAGAAAAGCCTTTCCAACCTTGGCCCCCAATTTAATGGATAGCTGGGACGCCTGGACCCCTTTTCTCCTGCATGCTGCTTGAGAGCCACAAGAAATTGAGTTGCTTGGATCAATAAAGATGGATTTCTGTGTTAGGTTTAACTATACAGGAACAAATCAGTCTAAGGCATGGGATGTCTCTCCTGTCCATCCCGTTTTTAAAAATGCTACTATTTGGTGTAATTACACAGCAACAAACTTGTCTAGATCTAGCAATGCTCCCCTTTTATTACTGTCAGGGATATTTCTTATTTGCGGGGATAGAGCATGGCCTGTTATCCCTTCTCATATAAAAGGAGGTCCGTGTAGCCTTGGACACCTTTCTGTCCTGACTCCTAATACATCCATGATTTTACAACACCGTCTTTCTCGCAGAACAAAGCATAGCATCCATGCATATACCCCCAATTATGATGGTAACGTGAAATTTTGGTCTTTTAGCCAACGCATTGTCGCCTCTCTTTTGACACCTGGAGCTGCGGCTGGAAAAGCATTAGCAACATTAGATAAGCTTGGCTGCTGGCTTGCTAAACAAACGAATGCTACTAGCAGTGCATTGTCTGGTCTTCTATTAGATGTAGATGGTGTTCGCCATGCTACATTGCAAAATAGAGCTGCTATAGATTTTTTGCTTTTAGCGCAAGGCCACGGTTGTGAGGATTTTGAAGGCAGGTGTTGTATGAATCTCTCTGACCACTTGGAATCAATTCATGCTAGTATTCAACAACTTAAAGCTGGGGTCTCTAAGCTTCAATGAAATGATAGTTGGGATTGGTTAGATAAACTTTTTGAAGGATGGGGATTGTCAGGATGGTTAAGAAGTCTTGTGAAGATGGTTGTATATGTTTTGGCTGCTTTTATTCTCCTGTTACTCTTTTTGCCTTGTTTCTTGCAATGCCTACAAAAATTTATTGCACATTCTATAAAAAGAGTTCTTATTGTGCAAAAGGAAGGGGGACAGGATTTGGCTGGCCTCAGCAAAACTCCTAGCACTTATCAGTTGGTAAAAGGAGACGTGCTGGAACTTGTTGGTCACAGGCCATGGGAAGGATAAAGGCAAGAACCTTACTTAGAAGGAATAGAGAGTGTTTACTCTGTGTTTAGACAAGGTTCACAAGTCAGTAAGGTTGTCCCATAGAAGAGGAACTATTGTTCTTGCACAGGGAAGGTTGCTTGAGTTAAGGTAGTTTAAGAAAATGTCTTAGCATTAGCCAATCTGTGAATGTCTAGTGTACAGTGTAGACCAATCAGCCTGTAACATGATATCAGAAACACCAATCAGCTCAAAACACGTTGCTGAGGAAAAGTACAAATGTATGTGAAGTACACTAATAAAGAGGACATTTTGTTTGCATCAAACTGCATCCCATCTCTCAGTCGCGTCAGGAGACTCCAAGGCGACTCTGGGCAGCCTGTTCCAGTGCTCTGGCACCCTCAAAGTAAAGAAGTTTCTCCTCATATTCAGGTGGAACCTCCTATGCTTCAGTCTGTGCCCTTTGCCCCCCATCTTATTATTAGACAACACTGAAAGGAATCTGGTCCCATCCTCTTGACACCCACCTTTGAGATATTTACAAACACTGACGACATCACCTCTCAGCCTTCTCTTCTCCAGGCTGAAAAGACCCAGCTCTGTCAGTCTCTCCTCATAAGAAAGATGCTCCAGACTCCTGATCATCTTTGTAGCCCACCGCTGGACTCCAGTAATTCCTTGTTCTTCTTCAACTGGTTATCCCAGAACTGGGCACAATACTCCAGATGGAGCCTCACCAGGGCAGAGCAGAGGGGGAGGATAACCTCCCTCAACCTGATGGTCACACTTTTCCTAAAGCACCCCAGGATATTGTTGGCTTTCTTGGCCCCAAGGGCCAATTGCTGACTCATGGTCAGCGTGTTGTCGACCAGAACTCCCAAGTCCTCCTCTGCAGTGCTGCTTTCCAGCAGGTCCACCCCTAACCTGTACTGATGCCTGGGGTTACCCCTTCCCAGGTGGAAGACCTTACAGTTGCCGTTCTTGAACTTCATCAGGTTCTTCTCTGCCCCCATCCTCCAGCCTGACCAGGTCTTCCTG
Source organism: Streptopelia decaocto (assembly GCF_964273445.1). Lineage (NCBI taxonomy): Eukaryota > Metazoa > Chordata > Aves > Columbiformes > Columbidae > Streptopelia > Streptopelia decaocto. The sequence goes on from NC_138657.1 coordinate 42,008,681, forward strand.
AATGCCATCACTGGCAGTGCACTCGAAGGAGGAGAAAGAGGCCCTGCACAACTCAGGCCAGGCCCCATGGTGCTCAGCTGTGGAGAAAGAGGCACTGAGAGCAGAGGCACAGACCCCACAGCACTTGGCTCAGGACAAAGAGAGCCTGCAAGAGCTGAGAAAGATGGACATGCTGCTTGAGCACAGGCTTTCTTTCCATTCTCTAAGCTCCAGGCTAATCTAATAGTCTTCTAGGACAAGGTCACCTGACCAGCGGATGAAGGGAAGGCAGTGGATGTTGGTTTTCTGTATTTTAGTAAGGATTTGATACTGTCCCTCACAGCATCCGTCTGGTGAAGTCCAACTCTGAGATAAGCAGGTACAGGGTGTGCTGGGTGATTAACTGACTGAACAGCAGAACTCAAAGTCTTGTACATTCAATACATCTGACAGGTGACCAGTCACCAGCAGTGTTCCTCAGCACTCAGTTCTAGGACTGGTTCCATTCAATATTTTTATCAGTGAACTGGAGGCATGAGTTGAATGCACCATTAGTAAGTTTGCTGATTATACTAAACTGGGAGTTGCAGTTGGCTGTCTTGAGGGACAAGAGGCCTGGCAGATGGATCTAGATAAAGTAGAGCATTCGGCAATCATCAATGACACTAAATTTCACAAGAATGAATGCCAGATTTTGCACCTGGTAGGGAGTAATGCTGGACACAAATGAAAATCAGGAGAGGAGTGGATGAAGAGCAGCCCTGCAGAAGGGGACCTAGGGATGAAGTTGATGGCAAGCTCACTATGAGTAGCAGTGCGCCCTAGCACTCAAGAGTGGCAAATCTCTGCATCCTTGGGTGTGTCAAACACAGTATAACCAGCTGGTCAAAAGAGGAGGTTATCCCATTTTATTTAGTGATAGCGTGGCCTCTCCTTGCGTGTTTTGTGCAGTTCTGGGCCCCACAATTTGAAAACAGTATTAAGGTCCTTGAATGTATCCAGAGGATGGCAAACTCACTGATGGAAGGGCTGGAAGGAATGTCCTTTGAGGAGTCTCTGAAGACTCTGGGTTTGTCCAGTTTGGAGAAAAGGAAGCTGAGGGGCAATCTCGCTGCTCTCTACAGCTTCCTGTGGAGGGGAAGTGGAGAAGGAGGTGCTGAGCTCTTCTCCTTTTTACTACATGACACTCAGGAATGGTTCAAAGCTGCACTAGGGGAGGTTTAAGCTGGACACTAGGAAGCATTTCTTTACCCAGAGTGTGGTCAAACACTGGAACAGGCTTCCTAGAGAGGTAGTCAATGCCCCAAGCCTGCCAGTGTTCAAGGGTTTTTTAGTCAATGCCCTTAATAACATGTTTTAACTTCTGGTCAGCCCTGAACTGGTCAGGCAGTTGGACTAGATGGTTACTGGAGGTCCCTTTCAACTAAAATGGTATTCTATTCTATTCTATTCTATTCTATTCTATTCTATTCTATTCTATTCTATTCTATTCTATTCTATTCTATTCTATTCTATTCTATTCTATTCTATTCTATTCTATTCTATTCTATTCTATTCTATTCTATTCCATTCCATTCCATTCCATTCCATTCCATTCCATTCCATTCCATTCCATTCCATTCCATTCCATTCTATTTTGCCTCCACTGTCTGTTTCAGCAGGATTTCTTTCACATCACATTTGGGTTTTGGTGGTGGTGGTTTTTTGTTGCTCTGGTTTGGGGGTTTTTGTGTGTGTGTTTTGGTTTGGTTTGTTTGTTTGTTCATTTTTTAACTATGCTCTTAGTTTTATGCTTTTAACTATGGATAATTCCATTTTATTATAAATAAACCAGAGAAGCCTATTTGAACTTTATGTTATGAATTATTTTATTTTTGTTAAAGTCTGCTAACCCGAGAAAATTAAAATGCAAGTTTTCTAGTGATACATATATAATACCTATACATGTCCGATTAATTCTGATTAGCTACTTTCTTTTGCTATGGGATGATAGCAATAACAACAATTTACATAATTCAATGTGAAAATTGAATAACTTTTTAAAAAGAAAAAAGGGGGGGGGAGAAAAGGGCAGCCAAGTAAAGTAGGGCTAGAGACAGTAATCATTTTTTTAATACTATAAAATAAACCTTACGTAATTACAAACCAGTTTTGGACTACTTTCCACCATTGCTAAACTTCCAAAACTCAATCACAGATGATTGTAATATCTCATAATTCAGATCCAAGACAGAATGACTGAGGTTGGCAGAGACCTCTGGACATTGTGTACTCCAATGCCCTGCTCAAGCAGGGTCACCTACAACAGGTTTCCCAGAGCCTTGTCTAGTTGCGCTTTGTGTATCTCTGCAAATGGACACTCCACAATCTCTCTGGACAACCTGCTCTAGTGTTTGACCACCCTCACAAAAAACAACAACAACAACAAAAAACCAAACCAAACCAACCAACCAATGAAAAGTCAAAAAACAACACCAAATAAAAATGTTAAAAATCTTTGGATGTATTTCACTGTTTATCTCCATTACCACATAGTAGGTATTTGTACACATTGAGAAGTTGCCCCCTGTGCCTTCTCCAGGCTGAACAGACCTTGCTCCCATGCTCTCCCCGTATGACAGATGCTTCATAGACTTTTGGGCGTTTTCATGGCCCTTTGCTAGACTTGCTTCAGTACATGGTAGCCCAGACCTGGATGAGCACCCAGATGTCTCTCACCAGGGCTGAGCAAAGAGGAAATAATCATCTCCCTTCAACTACTTGCAACATCCCTCAAAATACAGCTATAGAAGTACAGAATCAGAATATGTTGCCTTGGAATCAACCCACAAGGATCACTGAGTCCAACTCCCCAGGGTTCCTTCTTGCACTTATTCCCCCTTTCTCCTCTCTCTGATACACAGCATTTTTTACCTTCCTTAAATGCTTCCGCAGAGGCACCATCATCTTGGCTGATGGGCCTAGCTGTGCCTTCTGGTGGGTCCACCAGAGCTGGCTGGAACCAGCTGTGTCTGGCACAGGGCAGCCCCAGCCTCTTCTCATAGACGCCATACTGCAGCCCCTGCTGCCAGAGCTTGGCCACATGTACTCAGTACAAGGACTAAGCATGTGTTATGGATATTGAGAACTCAGATTCTCAAATTATCAAAGTCTCTGTGCTCTTTACTTTCCTGTCTCACAGGACCACTTAAAACCATCTGATTGAGAGCATTGTCCGGACATTCCTTGAACTCTGACAGGCTTGGTGTTATGACCACTTCCCAGAGGAGCCTGTTACAGTGACTGACCACTCTCTCAGTGAAGAAGTTTTTCCTAATGTCCAATCTGAATGTCCCCTGATGCAGCTTCATACGAATTCTACATTCCATGTCACTGGGCATCAGAGCGAGGAGATCAGCAAGCTGCCATCTGCTGCCTGCCTTGAGGAAGCTGTAGACTGCACTGAGGTCATGTCTCAGCCTTTTCTATTTGAAGCTGAACAAACCAAGTGACTTCAGCCACTCCTTATAATTCTTGCCCTGAAAATCTTTCACCATCTTAGTCACCACCTTTTGGACACACACTAGTAGTTTGATGTCCTTCTTCTATTGAAGTGCCCAAAACTGCACATGGTACTCAAGGTGAGACCACACCAATTCGGTGTAGAATGGGACAATCACTGTGCTTTACTGGCGAGCTATGCTGTGATTGATGCACTCCAGGACACGGTTGGCTCTTTTGGCTGCCAGGGCACACTGTTGACTCATATCAAACTTGCCATCAACCCAAAGCCCCAGATCTCTTTCCACAGGGCTGCTTTTCAGGCTCCCCCCATTTTGTATGTACAACCAGGATTAAACCATATCGAGTGAAGAATCTGGAAGCTGCTCTTATTAAAATAGTCTTGTTAAAAGTAGGCTGTAATGCAACCCAGAATGTCCTTGACCTTCTTTGCTGCAAGTGCTCGTTGCTGGTTCCTGTTGTTGGGATCCACCTGTCTAGAAGAGGCAAGGGAATTTTTGGCAGTAGGCTGGCTGCCTTGGTTGGGTGGGCTTTAAAATCAATAACTCAAAGGGCAGGGTTCAAATTAGTACTGCTCATGACATTGCAACCAACTGCAGAAACAAGCCAGGCCAACCAGAATGGCAACGGATGTTCCTTAGGTGCCTCCAAAGAGGATAACCAGAAGATCAACCACCTTAAGTGTGTGTATGCCAATGCACACAGCCTGGAGAAAAAAATTCCCCTCTCCTTCACTCTGGTGAGGCCCCACCTGGAGTAATGCATCCAGCTTTGAAGCCCTCAGTACAGGAAAGATATGGACATGTTTGAGACATCCAGAGGAGGAACACAAAAATGTTCAGAGGGGTGGAACACCTCCCCTGTGATGACAGGCTGAGAGAGTTGGGGTTGTTCAGCCTGGAGACGGGAAGACTCCAGGGAGATCTTATTGCAGCCTTTCCATAATTAAAAAGGGCCTTTAAGAAAGGTGGGGACAGACATTTTAGCAGGGCTTGTTGTGAAAGGACAAGGGGTAATGGTTTTAAACTAAAGCAGGGGAAATTCAGACTTGACATGAGGAAGAAACATTTTACAGTGGAGGTGGTGAAACACTGGAAGAGGTTTCCCAGAGAGGTGGTAGATGTCCCATCCCTGGAAACATTCAAGGCCAGGCTGGATGGGGCTCTGAGGAACCTGATGTAGGTGAAGTTATGCTCATTGCAGGGGGGTTGGACTACATGACCTCTTAATGTCCCTTCCAAACCAAACTATGATTCTGTGATTCTATGCACTGGAGCACCATGCACAGTCAGAGTTATGATATCATAGAAGTAACTCAAACATGATGAGAAGGCTCACATGAGTGGAGGATTGTGAAAGATGGTTATAAGCTGTTTTGTAAGACTAGGCAGAGTAGAAGAGGAGGAGGAGGAGTGCTCTGTGTTAAGGAGAACATGGAATGTATAGCAGCTGATTATAGCCATGGTGAAAGCCCTATCAAAGGGATCCCCAAGGGATCATGTTGGAAGATATTACAGTAGGCATCTGCTACTGGTCTCTAGACAAGGACAATAAAGCAGACAAAGCAATATTTGATTCACTTAAGCAAGCTTAGGGCCAACAAAACCTGGTTCTGATGGGTGACTTAAACTTCCCAGACATTTTCTGTAAGAAAGTTTGTGGAATGAGTAGTGGACTGCTTCATCACACAAATGTTAGATGTGCCAACCAGGAATGAGGCACTGCTGAACTTACTAGCCATAAACTAAGAAAACCTGATTTGTAATATCTCAGTGATAGCCTTGGCTGCAGTGATCACAACATTGTGTAATTTGGGATTCTGCTGAGCATGTTGAAGGTTAGTACTAAAACAAAAGTTTTAGATTTTACAAGGGCAAACTTCAGCTCAGAGATCAGTTGTGAGGGATTCCACAGGAAGCTTACATGCAGTATAAAGGAGTTGAAGAGTGCTGGGAGTGTTTCAAGAATGCTCTTCTGGAAGCACAAAATCAGTTCATCCCCTTTAAAGTAAGGGAAGTAGGCAGAGCAAGAGACCCCTTTCTCTTAACTGTGAGCTTCTGAGTCTGTTCTAAACCAAAAAGAAGCATATCAGAGGCGGAATGGATGAATAGCCATTAAGAACTACAAGGGCATTGCCACGGTGTGCAGAGATGCAGCTAGAAAAGCAAAAGCTTGGCTTGAATTGAAATTTGCCAGAGATGTGAAAAACCACAAGAAACGGTTCTTCAGGTGCATAAACAGCAAGCAGAAACCTAAGGAAAATATTGGCCCACTGTTTAACAGCCGAGGTGAAGAAGTCACCAACAATGCTTTGTCCTTACTAGCACTCTTGGGCCCCAGGCCTAGGAAACAGAAATCCAGGACACATAGTCAGTGAGGGAAGTGTTGGTATGTGAACTATTACAGTGGCTTGACCCCTTCAAATTGATGGACCCTGACAATATCCACACAAGAGCTGGCTCATGTCATTGTGAGGCTGCTCTCCATAATCTTTGAGAAGTCATGGAGACCGAGAAATGTCCCAGAAGACTGGAAGAAAGCTAATGTCACCCCCATCTACTAGAAGGGCTTAAAGGAGGATCCAGGAAATTACAGGCACACCAGTCTCACTTTCAGTTCCTGGGAAAGATATGGAACAAATTATCCTAATGGTGTTAACAAGTCGATTGAAGCACATGATTGGGAATAGCCAGTGCAGTTTCACCAAGGGTAGGTGATGTCTGACAAACCTTAGAACCTTTTATGACAAAGTAACTCATTCAGTTGACAAAGGGTGAATGGTATACGTTGTGTACCTGGATTTCTCCAAGGCTTTCCGTATGGTTTCCCACAGCTTCCTCCTAGAGAAACTGGTGTGTTACTGTCTGGACAAGTGGTCTCTGCAGTGGTGGGGAACTGGCTGAGAGGCTGTATGCAGAGTGTAGTTGTAAGTGATGATGTTTGCTGATGGCACCAAACTGAGTGGGGAAGTGGACACTTCAGAAGGGAGAGCCACCCTGCAGGATGACCTGGACAGAAGAGTGGGCTAACAACAACCTTATGAAGTTAATCAAAGACAAGCATAAGATTTTGCACCTGGGAGAACATAATCCAGGAGTGGAGCACAAGCTGGAATCCACCCAGCTGGGAAGCAGTTCTGTGGAAAGGGACCTGGGTGTTCTGGTGGACAACAAGCTCAATATGAGCGAACAGTTTGCTGCTGTGGCAAAGGTCAACAGGATGCTGGGCTGCATCAACAAGGGCATCACCAGCAGAGACAAAGAAGACATCCTGCTGCACTCAGTGTGTGTCAGTCCACACCTGGAATACTGTGTTCAGTTTTCATCCCTGCTATACAAAAAAGATGTGAATAGGCTGAGGCAGGACCAAGGAAGTGCCACAAAGATGACCAAAGGACCGGGAAAGTGCCATATGAGGAAAGGCTGAGAGAACTGGGCTTTTTCAGCTTTGAGAAAAGAAGGTTTAGTGGAGACCTCATCACCATGTTCCAGTATTTAAAGGGTGGCTAAAAGGAAGGAGGTTTCCTTTTTACAGGAAGTCACATGGAAAAGATGAAGAGTAATGGGTACAAGTTACTCCTAGGGAGATTCCAATTGGACACAAGAAGGAAATTTTTCACAATCAGAAAAATCAGCCATTAGAATAATTTCACCAGGGAAGTGATGGATTTTGCAACACTGGATGCTTTTAAATTTCAGCTGGACAGGGTGGTGGGCCATCCTGTCTAGACTGTGCTTTTGCTAAGAAAGTTTGGACCAGATGATCCTTGTTGTCCCTTCCAACCTGGTATTCTTTGATTCTATGATGATTCTATTATTTTACACCAGAAACTTCAGAGTCTTTTTTGCAAAGCTACTTTTCAGCCATCTCTCCCCCAGCATACACTGGTGCTGGGGGTTGCTTCTCTCCAGGTGCAAAACTTGGCATTTCTCTCCATTGAATTTCATGACATTGCTCTTTGCCTGTTTCTCCAGCCTGCCCAGGACCAGCACAACCATGTTGTGTATCAGCTATCCCTGCCAGCTTTTTAACGTTTGCAGACTTGCTGACAGCACACTCTGTCCCATCTTCCAGGTTGTATAGGAACTACTGAACAGTATGGGTTCCAGTGTCAAACCACTAGTGCCTGGCCTCCAGTTTAACTTTGTGCTGTTGACTGCAGTCCTTTGAGAATGGCATTTCAGACACTTTTGGATCCACTGTACTGTTCATTTATCTAGTCCATACTCATCGGTTTCTCTGTGAGGATGTTACAGGAGACAGTGTCAAAGGTCTTGATAAAATCAAGGCAAACAACATCAACCATTCTCCTTGCATCCATAAAGCCAGTCATCTTATCATAGAAGACTAATCAAACTGGTCAAGCATGATTTTGCATTCATAAATCCACACTGGTTTCTCCCTGTCACTTTGTCCTCAATCTGTTTGTAAATGGTTTCTGGAAGGATTTGCACCATCACCTTCTTACTCTGTAGATACCAAATTCTTGCCTTTCTTTAAAACCTGAGTGACATTTGTTTTCTTCCAAGCTTCAGGAACCTTTTGCAACTGCCATGATCTCTCAAAGAAAATTGAGAGTGAACTCACAATGGTATCAGTCACTTCCTCAACACTCATGAGTGCATCCCGACAGGTCCCATGGCTTTTTATGCAGCTAAATGATTTCAAGAAAAACTCACACTTTGTTTTAAATTCCCTTCTTTGTTCCACCTGCACAGACTTCTTTCACCTCTGCTTCAAATAAGTAGGCTGGGCCCAGACCAAAAGAAACAAAAAAATATTTCATAAGTTGGAACTGAAATTGAGTTGAAATTTATACCTAAACTCCTGTGTTTGTGTGTAGAATACATACCTTCTTTAAAGTTTTAGGCATTGCTTTGGGTACCAAACGGATTTTCTGACAGTTTACAAGTGCTTCAGATAACTGGGGAACAGTTAATAAATATTTCTAAAATGGCCTGCCAAATATTTTAGAAAAAAACTTTCTAATGTTCTCAAAAACAAATGATTGTTTCTAGATCTTTGCAGTTTTCATATAATTCAATCACACACACACAGAAAGAGCCTGTCAAAAAAATAGAAAAAAAAATTTTATAGAAAATACAGTTGAAAAATCCTCTTTCCAAGTTCATCATCTCAAATACAATTTTCCATGGGGCACTTGTTGGACAAGAAAAGACACAAAAAAGTTATTGAAAATTCTCAAGCCATATTTAAACAAAACCAAGAAAGTTGTTTCATACAAAACTGCTGACAGGAAACAAAATTTTTCCTTGCAACTAATATAAATGTCTTAAAAGAAAGAATGGAAGTAGAGATGATACACTGTGATTTTTCTGGAAATTATCTGATATGCTCTCACAAACAGAGTCAAAAAACCTCTAGGAGGAAGATCTGAGAACTCATGTCTATGGCACAGTGGAGCAGCAATCCAGATTGATATCCAAAATCATTAAAGGACTATTGCTACATCTTTCATCACCAGTGTCTCTGTAGTAATACTGGGAGGTGATTCTTAAAGGAAAAATATTACTGCACTGTGCAGGAAGGTGAACAATGGGCCAATTACCCTTGAAAACTGGGCTGAATTTTATGACAGAAAGTGAAACAGATGTTCTGGAATGCTCAGTTCTTTACTTGGGACTTGGATCTCTGTAACCTAACAACATTTTACAAGTATTTTAAGGCTACAGCTAAACTTTAAGGAAAAGCAATATTATGACAGATGTCATAATACTTTGTACTTGTATATTCTTTTGGATTATATATTGTATGTTGTATATTCTTTTTGTTTAGTCTAGAGAAGAGGAGGCTTAGAGGTCACCTCATCACTCTCTATAGCTACCTGAAGGGAAGTTAGAGCCAGGTGGGGATGAGTCTCTTCTCCCAGGCAGTTAGCAATAGGACAAGGGGGCATGGGCTTAAACTCTGCCAGGGGAAATTTAGGCTGGATATTAGAAATAAATTCTTTACAGAGAGAGTGATCAGGCATTGGAATGGTTGCCCAGGGAGGTGGTGGACTCACTGTCCCTGGAGGTTTTTAAACTGAGATTGGACATGGCACTTAGTGCCATGATCTAGTAAATGGACTGGAGTTGGACCAGGGGTTGAACTTGATGATCTCTGAGGTCTTTTCAAACCCAGTTGATTCTGTGATTCTGTTATGTTCTTCTGTGAAATACCTGTTCCAAAGACTATACCTCTGGATTGCTTTTTGTTGCAAGTTATTTTCCTTCACTGTTGTTGCAGCCACATGGTGGTGTACTCTTTTGAAACATATATTCTGCATACATGACTACATGGTGCAAATGTCCTGTTGTTGGTCTCTGCATGCACTCAGATTTCTCTGTATGCTTCTTGCCATAGCAGAGCACATGTTTTCTAAACCTTTGAGTTGAAATCTTCCATCATTACTAGACTTTCTTTCCTTCATTGTTCTATGATCAAAGCAAAGCTTTCTTTTTGCTATAAATAAATGCAGAGTCTCTGATATTAAATGTTCACAAATCATTTATGTATAGATTTCTGAAATTAACACAGCAAGTTAATTAAATCACTTTTTGTGTAAAACATGAGTGCTGAGAACACATAAAATGAAATTGTGCAGAAACTGGCTTTGCTAGAGGTAAACATTCAAAGACGAGACAGAGGAGTAAAACAGCACAAAAAGAAACTTTATTTGAATAAAGGGAGAGTCCATAGGAGTCCCTATTGGGTCTCTCAAAAGCACAGGAAGACACGGCCCTTTGTTTATTGTAATCCCTGGCTGCAGGAGATCCCTCCTCCTTTCCCTATTGGCTGAGGTACTTGGAGGGTACAAACTTTCTGATCTGCCTTTCATATTCCCCCAGCAACATCCCCTGTTAACTTATTGGTTAAACCTGGATGTCTGTTGCACACATTTTGTAAAGACATGGGATTGCTGTTACCATCAAAATGAATCTAAAAAATATTCTTTTGTATAGAGTTTGTTTTATTTATTTCTTATAGAAGGTATTGAAAGTTAAAATAAAGTTTTACTTCTGTGAAAGTACATGCATACTTTCTATTAAAAAATAAAGTAATATCTGGTGTACATACTTTCACAGTTTCATAAGTTTTCAGAAAACACCTGAACTTCAATAAGGCCTATGGCACTGTCTCCTATAAGATCCTTGTAGAGAAGCTGCTGATGTATAGACTGGATGAATAGATAGTGAAGTGGCTTGAAAACCAGCTGAATGGCTGGGCACTGAGGGTGGTGATCAGTGGTTCGAAGTCTAGTTGAAGGCCAGTGTACCCACTGGGTCAATACAGAATCCAATCCTGTTTAACATCATCATTAATGAGGTTGACGATGTGACAGAGTGCACCCTCAGCAAGTTTGCTTATGACACCAAACTGGGAGGAATGGCTGATACACTAGGAGGTTGTTCTGCTATCCAGAGAGACCTCAACAGGCTGGAATAGTGGGCTGGCAGGAACCCTATAAAGTTCAACAAGGGAAGTGCAGCTTCTTGGGAAGAAAAACCACATGCATCAGTATGTGCTGGGGACTTATCCAGCAGGAAAGCAGCTTTGCGGAAAAGGATCTAGGCGTCCTGGTGGACACCATGCTGAATATGAGCCTAGAATGTGCCCTTGCTTCAAAGATGATGAAAGGTATATTGGGCTGCACTAGGCAAAGTTATTGCCAGCAGGACAATGGAGGTGATCCTTACTCGCCACTCAATACTGGTGATGCCATGTCTGGAGTACTGTGCCTATTTCTGGGCTCCCCTGTACGAGTCATGAACATACTGGAGAGAGTCCAGTGAAGGGCTGCTAAGATGATGGACTGGAGCACTTCACATATAAGGAGAAGCAGAGAAAGCTGGGACTTTCAGCTCTCAGCTCAGCCTGGAGAAGAGAAGGCTTATGGGGATATATTTACCTTAATGTATTTACCTGAAAGGAGAATGCAAAGAGGGTGGAGTCAGGATGTTTTCAGTGGTGCCCACTGACAGGACAAGAGGCAATGAGGACAAACTGAAACACAGGGAGTTCCTTCTGAACATCAGGAAACACTTTTTCACTGTGAGTGTGATGAAGCACTGGCACAGGTTGCCCAGGGAAGTTGTGGAGTCTGCTTCCTTAGAGATTTTCATGGCTTTGTGCAACTTGTGTCCATATTCAAACATGAGGGTTGCGCCAGATGACCTCTCTTCCAAACTCAACTATTCTGTGATTTTTTGATTCTATGATTCTGTGTGATTCTCTAATTGTTTATATAACTTTGGATCATTCCATGTGAAAAGGACCTTTTAGGCCCTAGTATAGTCCGTTGTTCTGAACGTGGGGGAAAAGCCATTAGTGATTGCAGTGTTTTATTTTTCTTTATAAAATGCATTTTAAATAACATGGAAAGTGCAACAGTTTTCTAAAGATTAAATTAGATGGTGAGACCTTAGGACTACAGAAATATAAGCTTGGCTTCACTTAAGCAGAAAATACTAAAAGGACCAACTGGAATATGACTGAAGGACATTCAGTGAGGCACAGTTTGATTAAAGATAGTCACAGCATGGACTTAGAAAAGCAAAAGGCTTTGTAATAAATCTTACAGACCTTTTGAAGAGATAATACAAAGAATTGGCAGAGTAAAAGCTGAGGAATAATCTACCAACACTTCAAGAAAGCTTTCAATGCAGCATAACACCCAAAAGACTAATCTAGAAAGTCAGGAGATCTGGTGTGAAGAAAGAAGATGCTTGAGTACAAAACTGATTGAGAATTTAAACCAAATGGTTCTTGAGGAGAGAAAACACATGAGAATAGACAGGTGAGTGTTACAAGTAGTCTGCCATCCAGTTGAGGCAATAGAAAACGCATGACAGAAAACCAAAATGAAAACTGCATGAATTCTAAGAATTAGAACAGATCAGAATGTGTTGCAAAAGCAACAGATTAAACCTAATGTAATTTTATCTGAGTGGCAATGAAAGTGCATCATGTCAAATATATGTGGGTATGTGTATACACACTTGTGTAGACATACATAAAATCTTGGTTTATATGTCATGGGACCATGGATTATATTCCTTACTGCATGATTTTCCTAACATTAGCTTATTTGAAGTGACAGTTTTCAGAACTCACCACTTGGTCTGGCTATATTCATTCACAGACACTGTGCATTCCACAGATCTTTGTCATTTAAGTTCTGTATACTGCAAAGATCTTCCCTGCTCCTGTGTCACCAGTGACCTCAGTACTTTTCTAGATTCTGGGTAAGATTCTAAATTTTGCCACCAGGCAAGGAAAGACAGTCCTCTGAATTTACTTGGGCCTTCCGAATGTCTCATATTTCTTTTGGGAACCTTTTGCAAGTTGATTCTATAGCAGGTGTCAAAGGAATGCTGTGTGGGTTGTGGACTATCACTACTCTGGTAACAGCAAATATTTTCTACAGCTCACAATGATGCTACCTGAGTCATTATTGCCATAAACAGCCAAAACCTACCCTTATCTATGGTATCTTCATACAAATTGGGTATTTTGTTCCTCACAAATGTAAACCCAGAATAGGATCATCCCTTATTGGCCAAGGAACAAACATCACACATCCTCACTAAAAAAGAAAGAAAAATGCATGAAATACACAAATATTCTTGATGAGTTATTATCTTGTTGTTACACCTTAAATGGTTAACCCTTACATACTTGAATTTAAGCAAAGTTCCTTTTATGCCTCCAGTAATTCATCTCCACATATCCTCGCAGAGGTGTTTGTATGGACTATTGTGCCACTTCATGTTCTCCCAAGAAAATCACCATTCAGGGATTTAGTTGTATCTCGTTTGCCTGTGTGCGCAGATATATTTTCTTTTTTTCATACAAATATGAGATACCCTCGATTTGTTTCCTGCATTATTACATTTTTTTCCCTCGAGAATATACTATAGTTGCTAAATGCTTTGGCAAAACTTTCTCTAAACTCCAAAAAGAAAATGTGCTGCACTTCTAGAAATGTCTATGATTTTCTTCCTACACCATGTAGTCTGATTTTCTTTTATACTTTCACTATATTTCAGTAACACAGCCCAGTTCTGTCATGTAGCTATCCAGTCTCTCTTATCTCTTTTAGTGTGCAAACTGGTTGCTTTTTCTCTTCTCTCCCACTTCATAACTAAGCCCATATGCTGGTCACAGCAGGTAAAGCCATTAGCCTAAATCAGTCCTTGTTGACTAATCTGTTAAAACTTCCTCAGCCAGTTATATGAACAAGCAAAACTTTTAAATCAATAAAATAATGCATTATATTTTTTAAAAAGATACTTGATATTAAAATGCTATTTTGAGCATTGCAATTGCTGAACTGCAAGAATGTAGAGAATGTGAAAAAGGACCATTCATCTCACTGGATAAACAGGAAAAAGGATCATGTTAGGAAGCTTGTGGATTATGATAACAGTGCAGCAAGGTTTCAGAATTCAGATCTGGTTCTCTGTTTGCATTTTAGCATTCAAGAGACCCTTCCCAGCATGCCTGCCTGCCTGATAATTGATCTAGTAAGAAGTGAAACTTTGTATTGCTTTCTTGGATGACTCAACATATATCTTATACTAAAAGTTGTCTCCAGCTTCTGAAGCATTCATTTTATGCCAACACATGGACAACAACTAAGATATTTTAAACAAATATCTGTTCAGAAGAAATACTTTTAGCTCATTATTAGCTTTTCACTGACAGTAAACATGGCAGTAGCCACCCTAAGAGTGGTAATATTTCTTTTTAAGATATAAGACAATTCAGCACAAAGATAGGATACAACTTTTCTCTCCTGGTCTACAAAATTCTGTACTTTATCTCTGTTTATATTTGCATAGTGTAAGAAGATTGGTACAGGCCATGCTAAGGTCATCATTGGTGCACTACAACACCCACTGTCAGAAAGCGTATGGCTGCTTAGTGAAGCTAACAAGACAATATGAAGATATTCATGATCCTCACCCTGACTCGCTGGCTTGCAGTCCTGTCCTGACCTCAGCCCACCCTCTTCCCTGGGGAGATGTTTGTTTCATTGAGCTGAAGCTGCCCTCAGCTGACCCTCTGGACAGCGCTGTTCTATGGATACTGCATGGGGAGCCCCCACAGGTCCCACTGCTCTTGTCTCAGGGAAGCAGCTGAGCCACTTTGCAACCCAACGCAACTACCAACACAACAAATATGCTAACTGCTTATGTACTCATGTTTAATCTATTTATAAGCCTTTCTATGTGTGTTCTTCAGCACATAGCCTGCTAAATTATTTGAAGTATTAATTCATTAGTCTTCTTTATAGAGATGTCATGACATGTGATATGACATACTGGTATTTACATATAGGGATAGATAAAACATTGCTGAACTAGATCCACAAATAATGTTGAGGGCCTGTATTTCAAATCCATGTCCTCAAAAGAGAGGTACTTTACTCTTGACTCTTCAAAGGCCGGAACTTTCCCACACGTATGTGTTTTCACCCACTAACATTCACCTAAATGTTTCCATCTGGACACCATATCAGCCTATGTTCTGAAAGTGGTGGGGAGTCCTGTGCTGGAACTCTACAAAAAAATCAAAATGTGTAATTTTCTCAGACTTGTGCAGAGACAATCTAATAATCTCAGATACCCTAAAATATGCCTGGAAGATCTGGACAGTTCACATCTGCACAGCCCACAGTCAGGCAGGGAGACAGTGATGCCATACGTGTCCTTCATTCAGGACTGGAGAACAACTGTGGTATAAATTCCCTGTTATTTATTTTCTTTTCTGAAAAAAATAGAAACAGTGTTTCTCAAATCTCTTAATAATGTTTGTAAAAATCTGCTTGGGTGTTGAACAGTTATTTCACTTCACACCAAGTGGGCAAAGAGCTTGAAAATAGATCAGATATGTATCCCTGTTACTTTTTTCAGTAATACAATAAAAATAATCCATGGTTAATAACACTCTTTCCAAGTGCTTTAGTGTTTAATATGTGTAGGAAATACGAACGGAACAAAAATGTATTATCATCTCTCAGTATATTTCAGGAAGCACTGCTTCTCCTTCCTTAGTAATGCATGACTGAAGTCTGGAGAATCAAACTGAGATTACAAAGGCTTTGAAGGGCAGGTCTGCATTCAGCAATCAATTGTATTGATCCTAGCTGGGAGGCTGTTAGTACATTGAGAAGTTACTGACCACAGAGCAGTTAACCTGAATAGGCACGGCCAGGTGCTGCTCTGTGCTGTGCTGCACTATGCTCCTTGTATAGCTTCTCTTTCATGCCTGCATTCTGCTATGGATATCCCTTGGCTGTAAAATGAAATTAGCTAGCTAATCATAGTGGAGGAATTTGTAGGTAGTACTCACTTGGCACTGCTTGTCTTTATCTTCGAATGAAGCAGCATGATCTCACATGAACATCCTTTTCCCAACAATAGAAAAGATGAATTGGATTGTTTTCCTCTAAATAAAATCTCGTAAAAGCTCTAAAGACCAAAATGCCGAAGAAAGTCTCCATGAAAGGGATATGTACACTGTGCTGTGCCCTGACTGGAAGTCTGTCTCAGGGTTTCCAGCATCTGAAAGAACATAAGATTATCATCTTTTTCCTTCCATTGTTAGTCCAATACATGGTATTTTAAACAATGTCTTATGAAGTCAGAGTATTTTTTTTTACTACAGTTATAACAAACACTTGTCACAGTACAGGAGTATGCTGTGATGGTATTGAGGCCTCCCTATTCTTTGCAAAACAAAACAACACAACATATGTTATGCCTTAAACAGCTGGTTTTTGCACCTTCTGACAGGACTAGATTAAGTGTTTTTTTTCCTCAAGGTCTTTTCAAAACGAAGGCATAAATTTTTGAGATAAAAGAATGAAGTGTTTCTTCCTCAAGGCCTACCAAGGCCTCAGTCCTCATTCTTGATGAACTGAGCTGGAAGCAAGGCAGGTTCATTCAGCAATCACTGAGAAATAATGAATCACCAGCTACCCCTAGAGGACAAAATGACTCACTTCTAGGCACTTTTGAGAGAACCGACCTGTTTTCCGAGACCAGTGACCTGTTTCTGGGACAATCTCCTTATTAGCATGAAGAGCAAGTGGAGGGAGGAGATGAGCCACCCTCTCCTATCTCACCTGCAAATAGACTGAAGTATAAAAACTCATCACTTGGGACACTTGTGTGTGTGTAGCATTAACAAAGTTTCATTGCACCCACCACCACCAGCTCATCACTGGACTGTCTGACCCTTGGAGTGGTGAAATCTTGCCTTTCTTCTGATAATCTATCTCTCTTTTCTCACTCTTTCTCTCTATCTAGCTTTGTCCTGGGCACTTAAGGGTAGTATTGTTGTGAGTTTTGTTGTTGAAGTATCATGAAGTTTTATGATATAGCTACAAACTTTTGCCAAGCCACTATTCACTGTAATTCCACTGCATTTTTAGTAAATTTGTGATTTAATTGAACCTCTCGAGTAATTGTTGTTACTCCTGGCTACCGCACAGAATATTGAAAAGTTAACTCTGGCCTGACCCCACTGAGTGGAACAAGACATATGATACTGAGATCCATAGTTCTAGCCCAATTCATCATTGATGGGGGCTCAGGCCCATAGAAATATTTCAGCTTGAACTTAAAAGCTAGATGGTTTTCTGGAGATGTAACTTGTTAGGTTTGATACAATGGATACAAATCTGCATGACCTTGGTTATATATTATTCCAAAACCAATTTGAATTTCACTGCACTCCATTCAATACTCATTTTTCCAAGAAGATTTGTCACAGAGCAACTTCAGGTGTCTTTGCACAAGCTCTCCTTAGTGCACCAAGTGTGGTACAAAGCCTAAGCAAAGTCAAGTATTGAAAACCTATTAAAGGAAACAAAAAGCAATCAGCACCATAGCACCTAGAAAGTTGTATTCAACATATTGTGGGGTTTTGTGTCTTACCAGCTGATAGAATCTGATATCTGATTATCTTGGACCAAGTCTTACCTTCACATCTTGAACTCAGAAATCAAATAATTAAGTCAAAATTTGAGTTATAACCAAAACAACCTCAAGAAGTCAACACACAGGTTCTCAGTGCAATTACTTTTGCTGTGAAGCTGTGTTTCCCAAAGTGCTATTATGCTATTATTACTTATGCTATTATTTACTTATGCTATTATAGCAGTCACTTCTTAATATAATACCATGCTGCCATGTGTGATGTTAAATGCATGCCTTTAGATTTCCATGTTCAGTTCACTATCAGTTCGCTACTCAGAACTAAATAACTGACAAAAAGAATATTTATGTTTCACACATAAATTACTACTGTCCGGTACCTTCACATTACTCTTGAACTACAGCATCTGAATTGAAGTGCTAAAACAACAGGGAGCTGTTTGGTTTGTGAATTAGAAAGCAGCATGACGTAGTTTAACATCTTAGCAAAAGGAGTACTGACAAAGCAAACACAGTTTATTCATTTCATTTATTTTATGTGTAATTGATTCTCATAAAAGACAAAATGAATTAAGGTCTGGTCCAATGCTACATCAAGAATGCCTTCAGATTTCTAACTAAAGAAATTACAACATTTCAAAAGTCATTGTTTTCACTATTTTTGGCCATATAGAATGGAAATGCCACTTCAGAACGGAAACTATCTGGTCCATAAAAACAGCTTAAAAAATCACAGAATTGGAAAGCTATGGTTCCAAATGTCATATTAATGGCTATGATCCAATTCCATCCTGGTAATTAGCTTTCTAAGATTGTCATCTTATGTATTTTATGCTTATATTGCTGATTTAGCTTCAAATGATAATTCAATGGACTGAACAACTTCCATACAGTCTTGATACCAAAGATTAATCCCAAACTTAGATGCTCATTCTGCATGCATATTCCCTCTGTCTTCTTTTATTAGTATGTCTGAAAGCACTGAATAACTGTAGGTAGGCATTGACCAAATCAATGCATCAAAATTCTATTTTTACTTTCACAGATATTTTTCTTATTGTTATGAAGCTGATAGTTCCAAGTATGAGAAAGAGGAATAACAGAAGTTGTCTTAAAGTGATGCAAAAACACTGTGTAGTAAATAGAATTTTTTTCTGATGGTAAAAGTATTCTGGGTTTTTAGACCAGATTTCTGCCACATAGGTTATACACACCGTATCAATGTCCAACCATGATATATTTTCCTCACAGTCTTTCATTGAGCAATACCCTATCACTGAAGCAAACACCTAAAGCACTTACATGCTTTACCTGGGAAGAAATAGACATGGTGTCAAAGATAGCTAATGCAACATTAGCATCTACTGAAGTAAGATAATCTTCCTCACTGAGAACTGCACTCAGACAGACTAGACTTATATAAAATCTATTTTAGGAAAAATGAGATATGCAGCAACTTGAACCTTGTTGTATATTTTGTAGCTAGTTTTAATCATATTATGCATTACCACCCAAAATAACATTTGCTTCTTGACATTCAAATACTGGAAAATATGCAGAGCGTAATGGTTCATTGTAAATAACTCCACAAGTAAAATAAAATGTCAACTACTTCTGTAAATTAAGTGTCATCTAAAAAGTAAATTTTACCAAAATGGTCTGTCATGGCAATCCCATATCTTGGCTCCAATTTCATGTCCACATATAGTCCTATCCCAACTATGGCTTAAAACCTCCAGCCTTTTGAAGAGCGTGAAGGATTCTACACAGAATCTCTTTATGCAGAAAACTCTGACGTAAGAGATATTGTCCAGCTCTTCCTTCTGTCTATAGAGAAATGGAATTTGCCTCATTAATGAAAACAGCTGTGAGTGCCTTAAGAAACTAGGGTTGTCCCAAATATCCAGATCTGATGACTTGCTAGTTTGATATCTCTTAGATGTTAACTAGAACCTTATCAAAGAAATAGGCAAAGAAAAGAAATCATAGGATTTTTCCTAAGGAAATACAGTTGCAGTCAAACTTGCTAGTACCTAACCATTAGATGACAGTAAAGTGCTAGGGAAGGTTGTTTATATTTTCATAAATAAATAAATAAATAAATAAATAAATAAATAAATTCTTTAAAAACAACTGTCTGGTTCTAGAGTTTCAAATATGTTTTTTTAGCATAACAGAGAAGACATGTAAGAGATTGCACCCATCATATCTGACAAAGACACTCTCAGATTAGGTGAACATGTCGAATACCTGCTAGTTAGGATCACTTCTCATCCAACATACAAACTAAGAAAATATTTTTCTACTAACAAATTAGCTGGACTATTTGTCTCAGCTTATTTCATAATAACTTTAAACCTTTTCTCTGTTATAAACAAACAAACAAACAAAACCACAACAGTGAAATATAAACAAAAAATATAAAAAATGTGATAAAAAGTGGTTATAACAACAGATGGAAAAATATAATTTATTTCAGAGTTGTAAATCATGCTTAAAAATGACAGGTATTGGACCCCTCTTATACTTTTATTATACATTTTTTCACAATAATTCTCTTTTGATATTTAAGATCAAAACAGTTCATTGAGTCTCTTTCTTGAAGAGAAAAAGAGAAAAGGAGCCCTCTTGTGAATACTAATTGTTCAGAATACTTTTGTTGGCAACTTAAAAAATACAATTATTTCTACCAATGTGATGAACTTGAGTTATTCCAGATAAAGCTAAACCTGACTTAGGGTAGAATAAATTACTGTATGATTTACTAAAATTCCCCACATCCAACCCTGTTTGCTATTTTCGCATCTCTTCTGTCTCTTGACTGCTAATCCAAAATAGAAAAAAATTGAGAGATAAAACACAGTTGTTGTCACAGACTTTCTTTTGAGCTAAATACAGAGAGTTAAACAAATTCATAAAGAGACTGGGTGATTCAATGGTGAATGTGTCAGTCTAGGCAAGTGGAAGGTCAGATAAGCCACTACACAAAAAATAAATTATGTGTTCAAATTAATTATTCCATTAAGACTCCTATGCTAATCACACAGCAGAGATAAATTAAAATGGAATTTTTCCTCATAAATTTATTTTGATTTAAACAAAATAAACTTATATCTTATCTCATTTAATTTTATTTTTTTCCCTCTAAAGTCAAGTATTTTGCATTTATCTTTATTGAATTCCTTTTCACAAATTTCAGAAAAGCTCTCCAGTGCATCAAAATCAGTTTGAATTCTAATCTTGTTTCTCCAACCACTTGCAAACCTTGTTATCTGGCTGTTATCCACCAATAAATTACAAGTCTACTCCCTATCCAGGGATACATTAGTATGGGACAGCACTTAGATACCTCTTTCAGCATGTGTTTCCAAATAGGCACGACCACCCAGCTAGACAGAAAGCCACCAAAGACAACACATCAAGTATAGTTTTTGAACTGTCTGTGCACACACACAAGAGTAATTTCAGCTCTGCATTTGCTTTTTTTCTTGCATGGGAGAATGTGAAGAGCATATAAAGCTTACTGAAGTTTATGATTGCTTCTCCATATTAAAAGAACCACCATGCACTTCTCATCTTCTCATTTACATACCTACACTTTAATAGCTTGTATCTTTCTGCAAATAACATTAGACTCACTTTTCTCTTGTTGCACACATCTCCATTCTTCCTTTTAAAGATGTACTCTCTGCTTTCTCTTCTTTGAATTTGGGCATCACTTACGCTTCATGAATTCTCAGAAACAATAGCTCACAGCTCCATAAAATTCTTTAAGTACTTAATTTCAGTTCATCCTATTAAACTTAACATGTTTAGCTAACTTAAAGCTTTTTTAGTGTATTCCCCTACTGTGGCCAACATCTTCAGTTCCTTTGTGATTTAAATTACCTGTGCTAAAAATCCAGTTGCTAAAACTTCCCTTTATTACTTCATCCTCAAAAGCTTCTTATTTTATTATTTGTTGTTTATTTATAAGCTTTGAGCATACTTTCTTTTGTATATTTATTCCTAATATTTATATTTTTTTCTATTATCCTTTGCAGGTTATATTTTCCATTTTTCTGATTGTCTCTGCCCATGATTGTGTTATTAGTTTGTATTCATTCCTGGCACAAAATACTGATTTCCTGGAATCTTTGTTTCCCTCCTTTTCTCCAAATTACAGATCTGTTTACACAATCCAGCAGGTCTTTGCTACATATGATTTGTTGCTGAATTAGATTTATTTTCTGTTGAGTGAGCCATTATTATCCACTCTTACAGGGATCTGACAGATACATTGCAGACTGTTTAGCTGTGCAAGCTTAAGATTTTACCAACTTTAAAATGTCCTGTCACTGGTGTGATAATGAAATCAAATGGTGTGTACTTCAACAATCATAATTTACCAACTTTCAGACTACTAGTAAAGCTGGTTGAAGCTGTCACCTAAACATGTCCCACTTCTGTCATCTGTGGTTTGTAGAATTTATAGAAAAATCAGAATTGATAACTGAGAATGCCACATTTTTGCACTTTGCCTCTCAGAGCCTTTTAAAACCTGCTAGTCTCTCTATGGCTTTCTCTTCCCATTGGAATTTCTTCTTAGCATCTCAATGCCTACTTTAGCTGATGGTTTGTTTGGAGGTTTTACATAGTTACTCACTTCTGCATCTGTCACAACCTTCATTTTATGAAGATCCATCTGAAGTATCTCCACTTCCTGATGCCTGTGACATCCCACCCAAAAGCCTAATTAAACAGCATTCCTCTATGGACTTGCTTCACATTCTGACATAATTTTGCTCCTAACATACACCAGGACATTACTAGCTATCATGCCCTTTCCCCTGTCCTTTCCAAAATACTTAGTTTAGTTTAAATTCCATATTATTAGGTCATGCATTTTAAATACTCCTGTTAAAAAGGCAAGTAAAATTTTTTCCATCTCCTCCAAAGCAGATTAAATTATCATAATTTCAGCTTCTTTGCTTCTGGGTTCTTTTCTTTATTCAGATACCTTTAAAAGCCCCGATTTCCATCTCTGATGGGTGCTCAGGCAAATCTGTGTTTTGTTGATGTATAACATGAGGTATTTCCTCACCCGTTTCTCATTCTTCACATCTTTTCTGAAAATAACATGCACTACTGTTTTCCTTGAAAATACTCACAGTGATTAGTGTTATAGAAGACTAAAATGAAATGCACTCTGTGCTAATCTTTATCTGTCACAGAGTGATTACTTATCTCTCTAGTCCAAAGGTGGTTTGCCCATCTGAAGCAATACATTTTCACTGTATATGCATACGCACTGTATGTGCATACGCATGGTGATGCATACGCATGGTGATCACCCAATCTAAGCATGGAACTAGACCTACCAAAGCAACTTGAGTGATTTCTCACAGAACAGAGTCCTACATCCCTATTTACCTCAGTCCACAGTTAAATCAAACCTGAATATCATAACTGTGGATGCTAAAGCATATCCATAAACATACCATCTATATATATCTTACTGACACTTGGGAAAACTGAGGTCTTACTATGTTACAAGCACTCTTGTCTTTTGAACAGGACATAGAAGATGTGTTATGTTAGTAAACTAGGAAAGAGAAGCATAATATACAACTGGAGTGCGGGGTCAGAAATACTTCACGTGAAAGAGATGAAAAAAAATAATCGCAGTGACACAATGGATATGAAAATACAATAATTATTAAACAGAGGGATAAAAATGGAGAATTGGAAGACACTTGAGACACGTGAGAGTTCTGAGGCATATTGTAGCTCAATATCTTCATTATCCCAAAGGAAAGTCTAAGTATAATGGAAATTACTGATGGATACCACTACTCATCCAGACTTATTGGGGAACTGAAAGAACTCTAAAAGCCTGCTGAGCAAGCATTAAGATCAAAGCACAATTTTCGTAAGAGAAAGAAATAGATGACAATTTACAGGCAAGAAACTGAAATTTCTAGTGTCCTCTTTTAAAAAGTCTGATAAGGAAATGTAACAGCAATACCACTTGTCTTCTTAATTTAGCTATAACCCCACCTTCACAAAGAAAGTGTCATTCAGTGACCTCTATTTTCTTGTGTTAGTGACCCAGTCGATATCTAAAATGAGCTCAGGTAGCTTGGAAAAATTCTCATTGTTGATTTTTACTGTGAAAGTAGTTACCCTAAACTTTTGTGAACCTTTTTGTATTTACTTTCATTGGACAATTCAATCTTTGAAATGTATTGGGTCAAATTTATGAAGAAACCAAATTTTACATTTCCCACTGCTGCATACTTGCATTATACCATAATTTAGATGAGATACTGCATTGCCTATGACAACAGAGCAACAGCATTCTTAGAAGTACTACAGGTAGAGGTTTTTACCAAGCTTTTTATAATCAGCATGGTACACAACATTTTAGTATTTGTATTGCACTGAAGTTTTCTTGTTGCAAAAGTTGAAATTAGTTTCTTTGTGCCATAAGGCTAATGAAGCCCAACACGTCAAGTGGAAGTAGGTTCCTTAAGAAAATACTTTTGCCTAGGCCTTTCTCAGGGTAGAACAGCAATTACAACAGGCAATCTAACAGGATTTGAAACATCCATTTAACAGTGGTGTCTGAAAGGACACTTGGGAAGACAAGACACAGGTTGTAACCATGGAAGGTAAAATAACAAAAATGGGAAAAAAGCACATGGATGCAAACTAATCTGAAGAGCTCTTATTCATCCTTCCAGTACTTACTTACTGAGCAGCTTAGTAACAAAGGTCAGACAAAGGATTTCAGATTCCAAGGCAGCTAACGTATTTATAGGATGGGTCAGGAATAGGTTTAAGTCTGGACATTTCTCAAAACAAAGCAATTTTCACATCGATTCAATTCTTGACTTCTTACTAGATCCTCTTCTATCATTGGGAGAGAGGGTAAAGAGCAAAAAGCAATCAAGTAACTTTTGTAGAATCTGCACTGAGCTATTAGGAATGAACCTATGTTCATTAGGCACTTTACTACTCAGGAGCTGTCATATATTATATGTGGGTTAGAAGTAGGACATTAACCACTGCATAAAACAAAGCCTGAAAGAAAATAATTAAAATACAAAGAGTATGTCCAACCCTGATACAATCTGCTGTGGCTTCTGCTTTGATTTTAACATGTAAATCTCTCAAATTTGACTACTGTACTCTGTTGTACAGAAGGCATTTTACTTGTGTATTTGTAAACAGAAATGTAGAAAATATTCTTAGCTTACTACATGAGGATAAATGGCACTGAGTTTTGATTTTAAAGGAACACTGGGAAAATACAGTTACAGGGGACAAATACTTCATACTATCTTATATCCTATGTTTACTAAGTAATCTTAATTTCTCTTTCCCTCGCTGTTGCTTTCAGAAGATTAATCAATACGTGATTGGTACAGATTATTTTCTTACAACTGTGTCATAATAACAGTGACAACAAATGTTGCGTTTTAGATTTACTCAGTAACAACTGGTGGCAAATACTTCAATTTTAGGAGACTACTTCATATGTCATTCATTATTATTCTTTACTCTTTAATAAATCTATTCTTCCAGAGAAAGTAAATTATTTCATCTTCGTCGTCCCAAATGCTTAAGGCAAAGGAAGTCCATTGTGGGCATCAAGTCACTAAATGACTTCCTCCTAGTGTGTGTGCTACTTGTTCCACAGTGCCTAAATTAAAGGGGGAAGAAAATTTACCAGCAGAGAAGAAAATACTGCAATTCACCTCAGCCCTTCTTAGACTTCCAGAACTTTTCCATATAAAAGTCTAGAGTTACTTTTTATTTCATGTCTAGGCCTCTGGTGGTGACACTGTTGGAAAAGAACTACCCACATGCACATAAAAATATCTACAATGTTTTTTCTGAGATTACATCCTCCTTGAGGTACAGCCTCAAAAGAGTGGTTAGTCTCTCAAGATCACACTCAAACCACAGGCCACCGCCAGTGCTGAATCCAGACACAATCAAAAGGTTGGGACTCTGTTCTGAACTCCCCTGAATTCCTTCATGACGAGCTCAAGTATATTTCTACTGCTACTGGATAAGAGGTGTACGGACTCATTAAACCATGCACATCAGGAAGAAGTAAGACCAGAGTATAAGCCAACTTCATGGTTTCCAAGACTAACAAAGGCTAGCCTGTGTGGCTAGCAACTAAATTAGGAAATTGCGTTGTCAAACCTGAAACATCACCTGAAGTGTTAAGCTGCTCATGATAGGAATGACGACTTCACCTGTCCCAAAATGATGCCAAAACCTGCTTCTCTAGGTCATATATAGGGTGAAAAATATTATTTATATATACAATGTTAAAATATAATTTGATTTGGAAATACACATTGTGGTACTCACCAAGGTTAAACTCCTTCACAAGAGAATTCCAGTAAATACCTGCTTTCCAACATCTGCACATAATGGAGAAATTCTTTACTTACATAAATATTCCAGCATGCAAATGACACAATGTCATGTTCCCTTTATGTACGTCACAGCATGGTTTCATTCTCTCCCTCTTCCCATGGCTGACACTCTAAGGGAGAAATTCAAACCACAGATCTGTGTCCCACACAATCCTCATGATGTTCTCAAGTATGCACATATGTGGACCAAAACTGTATTCCTCATTACTCACCAAAATTCTCTTTCACTGGAATTTCTTTCTCGTAAATGCTTTAGCATATGGTATGTCATGTAAATTACACCAGAGCAGTACATGGACTAATTATTTACTCTTTCAAAAGCAGTTTAATTCAGCTTTCACTGTTTGTACTAGTGAAGCATTTGACTCAAGCAGTTTGTGAGACAAAGAGCAAAGCATTCACTCATCTCAGTAAGGTTACAGGTTGTTCTCAGACATAGTGAAACAGTACATGACTCGAGCAAGCAATTGTGTTTTCCCATAGCATGTTACATGCTTATATTAGTATTGCAGCCATTTAAGCTTTTCTATTTCATTGAGGTTTTTCTTATGCTATGCACAGAACTCGTAGGAACATTACAATTTGAGCTTACAAGAAGTATGATGGAAAAGAGTAAAGCACAACATTTCTCATATTTCTTTGGTTTAGAAGGAGCATGTTTTTATTCTGCTTACTGTTCTCCTTCATACAACTGTGCCCAGACAACACAGTTTTCTCTCAAAAATAAACTGATTCCTTCTCCTAGCCAAGCTTTTGCTGTGGCCTTATGTAAAATGTCATCTGGTTTTCTCCAGCTGAACAATATCAGATAAAGCAGCTTGATGCTGCATCTGTTCAGGAAGGAAACTAAACAGCAAAGTGTTCAGTTGAAATTACACTCCATGACAGTGAAACAGGAAAGAAATATTACAAATAAGAAACATATGAAAGAGTATAGGCCTTGAAGAACTACAGTCACAGGAGTCCAAGGTAGATTTCTGACCATATTTTTCTGTTTCCCCAGCTGCTTTAATTTACCTTCAAAAAACATGCTCTAGCCTTTGCACATAGGAAACATATTAATGATTAAATGGTTCACTTATCTGTAGAATGTTTCAAGTACTCTATTAAATAAGGTATTCCAATTAAATATGAATTAGGCTTTAGACTAGATCATTCTCCTTTTCAAACCATGCTCTTTTGTAGATGCCACCACCAAAACTTTCCTACATTTCTGACACACATTGTTTCTGTTTCAATAAACACACTTTGGTTACTCCCAAGTTTGACAGATACAATGGTAAACTCAGGTTATTAGTCAAGCCTTGTGCAATGTGAGTAAACATATTTTCAGTTCTGTCCTCAAAGTACATATACACACAGAAATTTATACTGTGAAGTTAAAGCACTCTTTAAACCAAAAGGTAGCTAAACTCTTAATATTTGATGGAGAAAGGAAAAGTTAATTGCCTTAGCATTTTCTTTTATTGATTTTAATATGGATTTTTCAGATCTTAATGTTATTTTGCAATTTTTACAGCTAAGATTTCCATTATTCTAGTTTACTTGCTTCTGTGCTTGTGCAGGTAATGGAAATAGGCAGTGAAGATTCCATGTCCCAGAAACTGGAGGTGAAAAAAAGAAAAATAACAAAACAAAACAAAACAAAACAAACAAACAAAAAACAATCCTGTCAAGATCATATAGAAAAAAATGAGTTACTAAAAAGCCAAAAGAAAAAAATAAGCTTGCTTAGAGAAATGATCCCATGAGCATCTCACAGAATCACAGAATAGTTGGGGTGGGAAGGGACCTCTGGAGGTCATCTGGTCTAAATCTCTCTGCTCAAGCAGTTGCCAAGGATGATGTCCAGATATCTTCTGATATCTCCCAGGAGCAAGACCCCACAACCTCTCTGGGCAATTTGTCCAGTGCTTGGACACCCTCACAATGTTTCCTGATATTCAGATGGAAGCTCCTGTGTTTCAATTTGTGTCCACAGCCTCTAGTCCTGTCAGTAGGCACCACTGAAAAGAACCTGTCTCTGTCTTCCTTTCACTATACCTCCAGGTATTTATATACATCAATAAGATCCCCTTGAGCCTTACCGTTTCCAGGCTGAACAGTCCAAGCTCTCAGCCTTTCTTCATATGTGAGGTACTCCAGGCCTTTAATGGTCATTGTCACCTTTCATTGCACTCTCTCCCATATATTCATGCCTTTATTGTACTGGGGAGCCCAGAACTGTACCCAGCACTCCAGGTGTGGCTTCACCGGTGCTGAGTAGAGAGAAAGAATCCTCTCAACCTGATGGCAACACTCCTGCTAATACCATCCAGGACACTGTTAACCTGCTATGCCACAGGGCACATTCCTGTCTCATATTCAACCTTGTGTCCACCAAGAGCCCTAAGGCCTTTTCTGCAAAACTGTTTTGCAATGGTTCCACAGCATGTATGCGTGCCTGGGGTTGTTCTGCTCCAGGTGTACTTCGAACTTTTCCTTGTGAATTCCCAGGTGAATCTCTCCCAGTAGGGCAAAGGAACCACAGTCTCCTGCATGACAGGTGTGGATACTCACCACTGTACAAACAAGGGAAAATAAGCAATATTTGACACACTATGTAGTCTTGAAAGAGCTGTAATTTAGCCACCTCATTCCTACCATCATGTTATTTGGTAACGAAACATCTGCTTTCTTCAGGTAAACCTACGCACAAAAAATTCTCTCTCTAATGTTGTTTTACCTTATTATTCTGTAATATTAACAGATAACATGTAGGACAAACCAGAAGGAATAAAGTCTCAACTAATCCTGTAGCAATGAAGCAAACGAAAAAGAAATTTTAGTTGTTCCTTCTGCCAGATATTAAAAGGTTTGGCACCCCATGGGAACAATTCAGCAATGAACATGAAATTCTAGGATGACATTCATAAAACCATTAGCTTTGAAAAAATCCCAAATTTTTCTATAACCTTTACTTAAAATATGTGGCTCATATTTTTATTTTGCTTGTGTTCATGACACTTTATCAGTCTGAGATAGTGGCTTTTTACAAAAACGGTAACTTATAGGTATAGTCACTTCATTTCACTTCGCAGTCAAAAGACATTTGATAGAGAAATTTCATTTAAAATAATAAACCTACTACCTGGAATACCTAACAATAAAAGAAAAAACTGTGATGTAGTTATAATACACAGAAAGAAGTAGAATTGTTTCCAAGCACATTTGAAAGGATACTATGAGTGATGGTCTGGGGTCCCAGATTGGTTTCAGGCTCAGGAAGGTTTCACTATGATCCCAAGAGTGAGATTAAGACACAAACAAGGTCAGATGCTGCTAAACAATCTATTTTATATTTGCATCAAAAGCTAGAGTGACAGAGTAAAGGGGGGGTGGAAATTAGAAGGAAAGTTAAGCAAGCGTGCAAGAAGATAAGCAAGAGATAGTCATCGCCAGGGAGCCAAACCGCATCTTCCATCAGGCAGCTCTCAGGTTTCAGGCCCAGTAGGACTGGCAGTTTGCAGGTCTCTAGTCATGCTGGTATCAGAGTCCAGGTCCCAGTAGTGCTGGCAGGTCTTGGGTTTCAGGTCTGCCAGTCTCATGGTACAGGTGTTGGTCCCAGTGGTTGATGGCCACATTTTCAAGTTGTAACCTGGGCGTTTATGGCAGTTGGTGGTGGCTGCTGCCAGAGCACACTGCAGGCCTGGTCCCAGATGCTGGTGGCTGGTGAGGCTCCACCTTGAATAGTGTGTTCAGTTTTGGGTGCCTCACTGTAGGAAAGACATTGAGGTTCTGGAGAGAGTGCAGAGCAAGCGATGAAGCTGGTGAGGGGCCTGGAGTACAAGTCTGATGAGGAGTGTTTGAGAGAACTGGGGCTCTTTAGCCTGGAGAAAAGGAGGCTGAGGGGAGACCTTGTCGCTGTCTACAACTAACTGAAAGGAGGTTGTAGCATGGAGAGTGTTGGTCGCTTGTCTAAAGTAGCAAGTGATAGGACAAGAGGAAATGGCCTCAAGTTGTGCCAGGCGAGGTTTAGATTGGATATTAGGAAAAATTCTTCACAAAAAGGGTTGTCAGGCATTGGAACAGGCTGCCCAGGGAAGTGGTGGAGTTACCATCCCTGGAGGTGTCTAAAAGGCATTTAGACCAGGTTCTTAGGGACATGGTTTAGTGCTAGAGTTAGGTTATGCTTGGACGCTATGATCACAAGGGTTTCTTCCAACCAAAATGATTCTATGATTCTGTGGTTCTATGATATCGCTAGAGCTTCCCTTGAGCTTAGATAAGCTTAAAGCATTCTTTGAGTTTCAGCAATTCACAGTGATCACGCATTTTCTGCTTTAACTCATTGTACATTTAACCATTTACAGCAAGCCAAATTTAGCAAGCAGTGTGAGAAAGTATTTTTCTGTAACAAACAGGCCTTAAGCAGATTATTTTAGCAAGCAAGCTTTGAGACAATAATTCACAATATCTCAGCCTTCCACACTTATGCTGTGCTTTAAGAACCACCATACCCACTCACATTATATGCTAAGACCCACTGTCTCTTAAGGTGGTGGTGGGTGTTTACTGTTACAATTTACAAAAAATATGTATGCATATTCCAGAATGCATTAATAAATGCAGAAATACTTAGAAATATTGATTGCTGAATTTACAGGACTTCATTTAAATAGTCTGACCATAAACACAGCAACATTTATGTGTCCAATGGATCAATAAATAGCTATAAAGTGTGTGATAGCTTGTATAGCAGAGCTCCAAATTAAAAGACAAACCCCGAACACCTTATTAGAGGAAGTAAAGCATGACACAAGAATAATGCGCAAAACCAGGGCTGTTTTGAAAAAGTTAAACCAAATCCACATTCAACAGATAAAAAAAGATTCTTCAGTTATAAATATATCTAAGGATTATTTTTTCAGATGGCTGCTGTAAAGATGTAATATGAAAGTATTATATTGAAAGTGAAGGACAAAAGTTAGATTTTTAATCATTTTTCAGCTTCCAAATTACAAGAGATGTAGAAATGTAGTCATAGAAATAGCTTTTGAGAGTATCTGAGATTGCTTTTACTCCCTCTGTAAATGTTGTCAAATACCAAAGGGCTCACATATGTGCCCCTTCCTATGAATATGTTATGTTGCAAAGCTAAAGCAATGAAAACATTAATTACATTTCAGTTTATTGACTGCCTGGAAGATAAAAATGGACATTTCCTAAATGCCATTTTTCTGCTTTCTCTACTGAAACTATGTACTGTATGTTGAGGACACCCAAGGGCCGATATGATTACTTCATTGAAGCAGATTTTTCTAGCTATAACTCTCAACCAAAACATATTTCATTAAAGAATTTCCCATTTACTATGCCTCATTATTACTGTCAATTTGATCCCAGGGAGAAAAGATGGCAATCATTCTAGGTGATATTAGGGCCAATGGTTTCCTAAATTCATGATGAGATACTCTTAAGCTATGTCAGAGAATACAACAGAATTTTGTCATGATTCCTGCAACAGTGAAATGTCAGACCAGGCACTAATAGTGCAAGAAAACCCTTTCTATCAGGCTAGTTTGGTGGCAAATATATTTCTTCCTCTTAGCATTTTGCTGCTAGAATGCAGAAAAAAAAAATGATACAGCCACCCTGAATCTTGTTCAATTAAACTATAAAAAGGTCAGTAACATTTTCATAAACATGTCAAGAGAAGAATGGAGATTATAAGACTAGCCAGGAGAAAGTCAGTCTTTACTTAGAGATAACATACAGCAGAATTTGTGATATTGTCATCAAAGCCTAATGGTAATAGAGTTTATGATTTACCCTTATGGTATAACTTCTTTGGAGGCAATGCAGTTGTATTGGCTCCTCCAGAGCTGGGTACACTGTGGGACTTTGATAGCAAATAAAGATAACCACAAAATTCTTCCTGGACCCCAGTCATTTTGTCTTATTATGGATTGACCTGAGTCCAGTCTATTCCCTGCTTATACAATCAGGGGGAGGTACCTTCACTTTTTAGCAAAAAGAATACTGTGAAAGCTTTTATAACACACAGTAAGTGTGGGAAAACATTAATTGTTGATTTTCACAAATCCCCATGTGTAATGGTTGGGTGCTCTTTATCAATGAGTTTAATTACTGTGCTACACATCTCACATTCAGCATGGTAACACTGCACTATTATTCAACAACCTTCAACAAAATATTTAGCTGCCATTTTCCTGTGCAGCAAAATAGGAATAACATCATTTGCAGGATACATAGGAAAGAAAACATAATATACCAAGAAGACAAATACTGAAAAAAAAGGCATCTGTACTATTTCTTCAGCTGTTTTTGGTGATAAGGCATTTTCAGGGATTTACCAGAAAATAAAAAGACTTACAGCTGTAGCCCAGAAACACCTATATAGATGTAGGAAAATGCCCGCCTACAAGAAGGACCAGAAGAAGGATCTGTGGAATTACACGCGTGATGATCTGATCTCAGTGCCAGGGAAGGTCATGGAGCAGATCATCCTGAATGATACCCTATGGAACATACAAGACAAACAAGAGAACAGTCCCAGTGAGCATGGGTTTACGAAAGCTAGGTCCTGTTTGACCAACCTGATCTGTTTCTATGACAAGGTGACCCACTTAGTAGATGAGGAAAAAGCTGTGGATGTTGTGTATTTAGACTTCAGTAAAGCCTTTGAGACCATATGCCACAGCATTCCCCTGGAGAAGCTGGCAGCTCATGGCCTGGATGGGTGTACTCTGTGATGAATAAAGAACTGGCTGGAGGGCCAGGCCCAAAGAGTTGTGGTGAACAGAGCCAAACACAGTTGGTGACTGGTCATGAGTGGTGTTCCCCAGGGATCAGTATTAGAGACAGTTCTCTTTAATATCTTTATCAGTTATCCAGATGGGGGGATTGAGTGCACCGTTAGAAAGCCAAATTTGGTTGAAGTGTTGATCTGCTTGAGGGTAGGAAAGCTCTACAGAGGGATCTGCACAAGCTGGATCATTGGGCTGAGGCCAATAGTATGAGTTTTAACAAGGTCAAGTGCTGGATCCTGCATTTGGGCCAAAACAACCCCATGCAGTGCTACAGGCTTGGAGTAGAGTAGCTGGAAAGCTGCATGACAGAAAATGATCTGGGGATGTTGGTCAACAGCCAGCTCAACATGAGCCAGCAGTGTGCCCAGGTGGCTAAAAAAGCCAACAGCATCGTGGCTTGTATCAGGAATAGTGTGCCCAGCAGAACTAGTGAAGTGTTTGCCCTTCTGTACTCATTGCTTTTGAGGCCTCACCTTGAATACTGTGTTCAATTTTGGGTCTCTCACTGCAAAAAAAGACATTGAGGTGCTGGAGAGAGTTCAGAGAAGGGATATGAATCTGGTGAAGGTTCTGGAGCACAAGCCTTATAAGGGGTGCCTGAAGAAAGTCTGGAGAAAAGGTGGCTGAGGGGAGACCTTATCTCTCTCTACAACTAGCTGAAAGGGAGCAGTAGCATGGAGAGTCTTGGTCTCTTCTCCCAAGTAGCAAGTGATAGGACAAGCAGAAATGGCCTCAAGTTGTGCCTAGGGAGGTTCAGATTGGATATTAGGAAAAATTTCTTCACAGGAAGGGTTGTCAACATTCAAACAGGCTTCCCAGGGAAATGCTATAGTCACTGTCCCTTGAAGTGTTTAAAAGATGCATAGATGAGGTTCTTAGTGACATGGTTAGTGCCAGAATTAGGTTAACCCTCAATGATCTTGAGGGTCGCTTCCAGCCAAAACGATTCTATGATTCTATGATCACCTGTGGACCTAGCACTTGGACACAGATCTTAGTTTGGGGCCTGCCAGCAGTTCTTGGTGTTAACTGCTGTGTCCCTCCCCTCATCTTGTGTGGCCAGCTTGCCTGCAGAAGGGGCCATGAAATGGTGTGTAGGGATGTGAGGATGGTGTGGGGCCCTGGGGAGCATGGAGAAGATGAACTGCCATTTCTGCATGATTAATTTGCAAAGGGGTGGTGGTAAGAGGTGCTGGGGAGCTGACGATGTCCATCTGCTGAAGAGGGTTGCTTTCCAAGTGGAGGAGAGGAAATGCCAGCACCAAGCCTGGAGCTGAAAGAATGGAAAGAAAGCCTGAGCCTGAGGGCAGTAGCATGTCCATCTTTCTCAGCTCTTGCAGGGCCTCTTTGTCCTGAGCCAAGTGCTGTGGGGTCTGTGCCTCTGCTCTCAGTGCCTCTTTCTCCACAGCTGAGCACCATGGGGCCTGGCCTGAGTTGTGCAGGGCCTCTTTCTCCTGCTTCAAGTGCACTGCCAGCGATGGCATTCAGGAAGACCTGGACAGGCTGGAGGACGGGGCAGAGAAGAACCTGATGAATTTCAAGAAGGGACAGTGTAGGGTCCTGCACCTGGGGAGG
The DNA here is from genome assembly GCF_964273445.1 of Streptopelia decaocto. NCBI lineage: Eukaryota > Metazoa > Chordata > Aves > Columbiformes > Columbidae > Streptopelia > Streptopelia decaocto. The sequence continues at coordinate 42,042,935 of NC_138657.1, forward strand.
GATAACTCCAGGCACCAGTACAGGTTAGAGGTGGACCTGCTGGAAAGCAGCACTGCAGAGGAGGACTTGGGAGTTCTGGTCAACAATAGGCTGACCATGAGTCAGCAATTGGCCCTTGGGGCCAAGAAGGCCAATGGTATTCTGGGGCGTATTAAGAAAAGTGTGACCTCTACCCTGCCCTGGTGAGGCCCCATCTGGAGTACTGTGTCCAGTTCCGGGATAACCAGTTTAAGGACAAGGAATTACTGGAGGAAGTCCAGTGACCAGCTACCAAGATGATCAGGGGTCTGGAGCATCTTTCTTATGAGGAGAGACTGAGAGAGCTGGGTCTATTCAGCCTGGAGAAGAGAAGGCTGAGAGGTGATGTCGTCAATGTTTATAAATATCTCAAGGGTGGGTGTCAAGAAGATGGGACCAGACGCCTTTCAGTGGTTACCAACAATAGGATGAGAGGCAACGGTACAAACTGAAGCATAGGAGGTATCACCTGAATATGAGGAGAAACTTCTTTACTTTGAGGGTGTCAGAGCACTGGAATAGACTGCCCAGAGTCGCCTTGGAGTCTCCTTCCCTGCAGACATTCAAAACCCACTTGGACACCTTCCTGTGTGGTCTGCTCTGGGTGAACCTGCTTTAGCAGGTGGGTTGGACTAGATGATCTCCAGAGGTCCCTTCCAACCCAAACCATTCTGTGATTCTGTGAGAGAGCCAGGCCCCATTGCAAAGATGCCCCACCTGAGCAGAGATCCTGGCCCCATGGGGCTTTTGTCAGGGCAAAGAGTTCAGCAAGGTCAGCGGGCTTGCCTCCATGGCAATTGGATCAGAGCAAAGAGAGCCTGCAGGAGCACAGAGCCAGGCCCCATGGCAGCCTGCTCTTGGGAAAGGGGTCTTGCCAGGCCCTCATGCCAAATCAGGGCAGAGACGTTTGCATGAGCAAGCTGTGGGCCAGGCCCCATGGTGATCCAACGCCCCCAGGCACCTAAGTCAGTACCCTGGGGTCTGCGAGGTCATACTGCGAATCTCCATGTGGTTTCAATGAGGGCTGAGAGGGCTTGCAACAGCAGAGGGCCAGGCCCCATGGCACTTCAGTGAAGGGAAGGAAGCTCTCAAAGACCAGCAGGCCAGGCCCTGTGGGGCATGAATTGGGGTGGAGGAGCACTGCAAGAGCGCAGGCCCAGGTGCCATGGTGCTCAAGGGAAAGAGGTCCTGCAAGAGCAGATGGTCTGACTCAATGGCTCTCAGATCAGCACAAAGAGGCTCTTTAGGTCCATAGGACCAACCCCATGGCACGTGAATCAGGAGAGAGGGCCACTGCAAGAGCAGAGGGTCAGGACCCATGGTGCTGTGCTATGCTCTGGGGAAAGATGTACTCAGAGAGCACAGGTCCAGGCCCCAGGATAGTCAAAGCAGGGCAAAGAGGGTGTTCCAGACCAGAGGGAGAAGCACACCACACTAAAGTGGTATAACAAGTACATAGGTCCGGTTGTCCTGAAGACTAATTCCTTTCTAATATTCACTTTTGAAAGTGTAGCTGCCAACCACAGGCCTTTCAGTGGTAAAAAGGGCACAAAGAGCACTGAATTATTCTTTTAGTCTTGACCAATGCAATTCTTTTATGTAGAAAACAAACCAGAGAGTAGAATCAAAATAAAAATACTATATTCCAAAAATGCAGAATATCATATATGCATACATACACACATATATACATACCTGTATATTATATATATTTGTTCTTCTTGTGTGGTTTACCTTGGCAATGTTACAAATGAATGAATTTTCATATCAGCTGAAACTGAAGGACTGCAGAATCAGTTTATGTAGAGCTGCATGTTGAGAATATGTATTTTGATCTCATGTCTCTTGGAACAAACAGAGTAGATTTCTTTTTTCATTTGATAAAGGTGAAAACTGCAGTTCGCTTTCACTTACCGTGTTCAGCAGTCAAGCAATGGTAAATTTTCAGTTAAAAGCTACATACTCTCACAACTTTTTAAAAAAATTTTTTTAATGAACCAAGAATTTCAGCTTTTAAAAGAGCACATAACTGATGACTTGTTTACCCCAGGGATGGTAAATATATATTTCTAGCTGCTTACTCTATTTATGGGAAATAAATAGTCACAAAATAACATGATTTGTTGATATTAAAGTAAGTTCTCTCATCTGGTATTGTGTAAGAAAGTGAAGAATCATTGTCAATATCTCTGTTTATCCTAAAAAACCTGGTACGTTACAACTTACAGTGTTTAACTTTCTGCAGAGACCTGTATGCTCCCTCAGAACCAGACTGCTTTCTTGGAAAATAAATAAATACCAAAGAGAATTCGCTAGAATGATAGTCATAAAATTATAAGTAATAAAATTGTTATGAAATATTTAAATGACTCCTCTGTATTCAGTGATTTTGTGGTGCTAGCAAAAATCCATGGTCGCCATAAGGAATCCTATTCAGTGATTTTCAGTTTCATTTCTTCAATTGCATCCTGATTGTCTTACTTCATTCCACTGATTATTTAGCTTTAGCTGTCTGACTCCTCCAAGTCACAAAATATTAATGGCTTATTAAAATAAATAAAAATAATGCCCTTGTGTTTGAGAACAGAAGTATTAGCCAAGCAATTCAGTACCTTTCAAAAGTGTTCAGAATATAAGAAACCACTTCTATTAGAGCTGGAATAATTAAAATGTCAATCCCTTGTTGTAGTGGTTATTTTATGATAGGTCAATAGTAGCATGCATTGGAGTAAAACACCTATGTCTGATGGAACACAGTTGTTCTCATGTTCTTTTCAAGTATCTTCTAAAAACCACCAAAGCTTTGGAATACCTCTGTTCATCTTGCTGACAGGTTCTATTTCCTAATGATGTATGAAGTTAAAATGAGGCATTCCCAAGAAAGAGGATGAATATTCAGTTCAATACATTCAGTTTATAAGTTAATTTCTTATTCTGAAACTATGAAGGCATCATTCCATAGCCAGACCAGATAAAGTAGCAGTAGATTATGAGCAAAAAAAGCTGACTGTTAAATACAATGTTCTCAGAGGGTGATTAAATAAACAACTGTGAATAAATTGATTTTATGCCCTATCCATATCTGGAAAAGCAATCATTTCTTTCTAGATAATTGATGCAAACCATCTCTTCAGTACCTACATGAAAATTTGCAAGGGACAAAGAAAAAATTGTAAGTATTTTCCCAGCTTAAATGTTGCATTATTTCTGAGATTTTAAATAATGCAGAAGTTGATGTTCTCCCATCCTGGACTTTTGCTCAAGTGCTCTGTATTTATCTCTGATTTAGTTAAATGTAACTCCAATCGCATGCCTTGAATTCTGCTGATTTTATCTTTGCATGGATCACACCTGGACTTCAGACATTTTATGAAGATGAACATCTAGAGGCTAATAGGATTCACAGTGTTTTTTTCACTTAGTAGATGAGTGAATCCTAGATTGCCATTATGCTTGCTATGTGCCAAAATGAAAGTACCTATTATTGAAAACTCAAGAAAGCTGGAGGTATTACAGTCTGGCAGGTGTGTAGGCTTTCTTTCAAGTCATTCAATGATATTAAATCCTGTGCAATATCCATATATATTTTTGAGTGAGAAGTTGGTATTAATGTTCTGTGTAATCTTGTCTCTTGACGAGCAGCAGAAGTCTAACTGCTTTGAAATAAATGGGTTTTTATTGTGAGCCTCAAGGTAAACCATGTCTGGAAAATAAGATTTCCAGAGACGACAAGAGAGAGGACAAATGTTAGTCCACTTGTAAAAAGAATAGCTCTTTGGTAGTAGATATTTAATAGGAGCTCCTATGAGTACTTCTAGTTCATAACCTCCATAAAGTCTGCAAGTTGAAGGAGCTAACAGTATGAATATACTCAGCAAGTTTTGAACTATTCAGGATTTTAGTGCAAAATACCCTCTTGAATTTCCAACTGAAAATGCAGATGGTTGGCAACCAGCTGAATATGATTGAAAGTGCTATGAAAAGGCATTTCTTCTTTTTTTTTTTTTTTTTCCTGGCAGAGGCATCTATATCAGGTACTGTGTGAAATGAAAAATTTGTAATGCAGTCCTGGATTTCATTTATGCATCTGCCTATATTAAAGATGAATTAACTATAAAATACAAGGGATTACAGCCTTGTCATATGTTGACCTAGCTTTTCTTTCCCTCATAGAGTAAACCTGTTATTGATGATGTTAAGCAGGAAAGGGAAGCATTAAAAGATATTCTGAGATTTAAAAAACCTCCCCAGTAGAAGGTATCTTGGAATGGATTGTTTCTGCATCTGTTCCTGCTTATGGCATTTACAGTAAATTTCCACTGCATTTCCCTATCTTGTTGAGTCGAGGGGAAAAGTATAGTCTCAAAGACGACCAAGTTAGGTCAATGTGAAAGGGTAGCTATAGATTAGAACTGGGAATAGATTGATGAAAAATAGTGATGTCAGAAAGGAGTAATTCTCCCTGAGAAATAATAAGAGTGATTCCACAGAGACAACAGGCAGTTAAAAACCTAAGGCCAGTTCAGCAATACAGTATATGGCTTAGAATTGCTATTTTTGTTCTGAATATAAAAAGTTACTTCTCTGGTAAACACACAAAAAAGGCAAACTTAAGTGGCTAGTTGACATGTCAGTTTTTCATGCTAAGTGTTGACTTCTTTACTTTTATTAGTCGAAGTAAGCCTCCAGTGGTGGAAGTAGCTGTTAGTGATTGTTACAAGACAGGTGTTTAATACTGTTATGAAACAGGATGGACACTAGCTTTTTATTCAGAAAATAACCTCCATAAATGCAGCTCTGCTGGGATGTTCTTAATGAAGACGAAAAGTCGATTTGTGGTCTTTAAGATGGAACAGCTACAGTGCTTCTCTGTGAGAATAAGCAACTGCCTTTTATTAGCTTGCAAGCTAAATATCATGAGCTTATAGCCTGATATGTCTTGTACTGTTCCAGGTACTCAAGTGACATTGTAATTCCATTGAAATGAAAAGGTTAGTCTGTTACGTTTCTACTTTCTCTTATGTCTGAGACGTTAAACAAGATTTTGCATTAAACTACCAAAATTTCTAAAAAATAAAAAAATAAAATAAAATAAAATAAAATAAAAAAAATAAAAATCTGAAAACTTGCTGATGGTTAATCAGTTAGTTAAGAGAGTTGACAGGGGTTTCCTGGTGCTGTATACCAGGAAAAATGCAGATGGCAAAACTCTTTAGCCAGCCCCTCTTACTTGTAGAAGAGTGTTTGATATATTTTATGTTTTCATACAGTTTCAAATACACCATCAACAGCTAATTTTCACCTACTTGTTAACTAGAAGTTTAATAAAGTCCTTTTAAGGTGTTTGAGATGGTTGGCATAGTGATAAGTGATTCATACCATGCTTAAGAGCCAGGTGCTACTCAAGAGTAAACCAGCAGAGGAACTACTTAAAGCTTGTTTATAAATAGAGCAGGAAGTGTTTACAAGAAAAGCAGTCTATAGAGACCTGAGAACTTATGTACTTGAGGCAGACAAATCTAAGGCTGGTATTTTCCAGCTGTGAGAGTGCCCCTCAATGCTCTGGGAGAGTAGCATATTTGGAAAACTTGGGTCAAGATCGCTGGAGACTGAACATTGCCAGTTTAAAGATTATAGCATTGTTTATATTACAGGTTCTGACCCATGGGTCATAATACTTTGTGTACCATAAAAGGTGAACCACAACCTTGGGTCAGTGACGGATTATCTCAGGTACAGCATAATGAAATAACTGGGTGCTGATCTATTTGTTTGAGGCTACTGAGAGGAAACTTCTTGCTACCGTCTTTTTCCCTCCATCCTATTTTCTCTGACACTTATCAGAACTTCAGCTGAACTGATTCAATGTGCTGACCCGACATAAAAATATGGACCTCACAAGCTTAAATGGCACATCAAGCGGTCCATCAAGCACATAGTATCTGTGCTATTCATATGTAGATTCCTTCGGAGCTATGTTCATTTACTGTAGAAAACTGAAAATGTTATAAATGGGAAGAAGCCTAAATCTATTAATAGTATACAAATAATATAGCCGGGGCAGCAAAAATGAGTACCATTAAACATGTGTTTAGCTTTCAAACAAGAATCTTTCTCTCTCTTAGTCTTAAATATATTTACTAGCATTATCCAGGAAAACATTCGCGAAACAGTGTCTGAGAAAGTATATCTACCCAAAATAAGAAATCGAAAAAGGATGTTTCCTGATAAAACAAAAACTCATGTGAAAATTATAAAATACTATAAAGCAGCAAATACTACTTTGATAGGCTAGGATAGACAATAAAGTAAGTCACATAACCACAATTCATTCATAAGTTGAGTAAAAATGTGAAATCAGTATCTCCAGCTGTGTCTGGATCTGATGTAAGTAACTAACCTATAGGCTAATGTTTTCATTTCCGAGTGTTTCATCATGTTTAGATAGCACTGTATCAGTGCCTTCCACAAGGAAAATTAAGTGGCACACTCTTTTGATGGCACTACTCTGGAGTTCACAGCTTTGTCACAAAGAAGCTATTACTTCTAGCAGAAAGTAACATTCACTATTTTTAGGCACTGACCATGTCTGGACTGTGGGTTACACGAAAGTCAGTCCATGAGGTATCAGATTATTAGAGCAGAATCTGAGACGGGTCTCCGTGTCAACCAGCTTGTGCTTTGACATGATGTGAAGAATGAGATTGCCTTCTCAGAGCCACCTTAAGAAATATTTTGTGCTTAAATAAAATAGAGAATGGATCCTGTAATACATTCAGTAGAAACTGCAAAAACAAAAAAACAGTTTTTCAAGCCTGTTCATAGAATTCCAAGTGTATTTTCAGCTTTAATTAAAAAAAAAATCTGGACAAACATTTTAATATTTTTAAATGTACCAATCCCAAACTCTGGACGAAATTGAATAATGAAAGATGCAGAACCTCTGAGAAAGGAATGGCCATATGACAACAAAATACTTCAGGAGCTACTGTATGGTACATTGTCCACAAAATTCAGTAAATCCTGGATAAGCAGTAGAAGTCCTAAATGCTGCCCCAGGCAATATCAGCCAGCAAAGCAGCTAAGGCTGGTGCAGTGGCAGGATAAAACATCACTAGACTACAAAAAGAACAACATTTATCCAAGTGATTAAATAAAATAATTAAATGGAAAAGCACTGTGTGGTAACAAATGACTTTCCAAACCGTCAGTGACCCAGCTTTGCAGTTCTTCTGTTTTCTGCTAAACTTATGGATAATGTCAAAATAAGTCTTAGCCAAGAACTCTCCAATCATTAAGCAGAGAGCACCACTCATGCATACTGAAATAAAGTTTTGCAAAACCATTTAAAAAAGGAAATTTTTTTCTGATGTTTAATAGCAAAGATTCTAGCAATTAATGACTGAATTGTTTTAAGTTCATTGAAGTTACACATATGTATATCTATATATATATATAAAATAGATCAGAAATATCTATTTTAACAAAAATAATTGTATATTCTTACAAATATTTTTGTCGTCTTCACCTATTATGCCAAGATAAAGGTGGTGACAGGTACAGGGCAGACATTCTGACAGATAAAAATGAAACTCCATTAAGATCCCTGTAGAACAAGATATAGCTAAAATGAGGATTTTTGCAAAGACCAAATTACAGTTATCATTTCAGTCAACTTGTCAGCTAAAAATATCAGAGTTGATATAATTTCCCAAGATAAACCCCAAATGGAGAAAGGATAAGCAGACACTTTTCCAGTGAAAAAAGAAGATAACTAGTGAAAGATTATCTTGCAGATTTCAGGAAGCTGTACCCCACACCTCATCTGTGAGATGTGTCAGACACTGAAGTTACACACAGAAAAATTAGATTCCCTTATTAAGACTTTTCTTTTTTAATTTCCAAACAAAAATATGGTGATTTAACAGCACAGAACATTCCAATGGGCCAAATACCTATAACTGAGCTTGAGTTTTTACTGTCCGCAGAATCTTGTCAAAATTCAATGAGATAAAGTATTTCTTTACAAGATATGTGATTCAACATCAAGTTAACCTTTAATGTCCTTGACTCCAAAGCACTCAGTCCACATCCATGACTAACTGCAACTCACAGTCATAGCTAATGTAATAATCTCAACAGTTTCTATGGCTAGATTTTCTCCTCTTGGAATGATGTCATATTCTGGAAAGTCTCTTTGACAAAGATGAGCTGAGCTGGGGGTTAATGTGGTGTACTTAATGACACTGATACTGACCTGCACTTTTTTAAATTACAGAATCACAGAATGGTTGAGGTGGGAAGGGATTCTTGGAGGTCATCTTGTCCAATCCACCCAGCTCAAGCAGAGTGACATAAGGCTAATTGCCCAGGATCATGTATAAATAGTTTTTTAATATCTTCAAGGACAGAGGCTCCACAATCTCTCTGGGCAACCTGTGTCCATGCTTGGTCACCCTCACAGTGAGAAAGTGTTTCCTTGTGTTCAGATGGAAGCTCCTGTGTCACAACTTGTGTCTATTGGCTCTGGTCCTATCACTGGGCACTGCTGAATAGAGCCTGGCTCTGTCCTGTTTCAACTCTCCCTCCAGGTATTTACCTATACTAATAAGACACCTCTGAGCCTATTCTTCTGCTGGCTGAATAGTCCCAGCACTCCTCAGCGTTTCTACCTATGCAAGGTGCTCCAGTTGAACTTTCTCTGATACATCCATGACTCCTTTGCACTGAGGAGACCAGAACAGGACTCAGCACTACAGGTGTGGCCTCACCAGTCCTGAGCAGAGGGAAAGGATCACCTCCCCCGACCTGCGGGCAATGTCTACTCTAATGCAGCTAAGAATACTATTTGTCACCTTTGCCACAAGGGCAGATTATGTTCAACCTGGTGTCCACCAGGACCTTTTCTGCCAATCCTCTTTTCAGCTGGCTTGCCTCCAAGCATATATTGGTGCATGGATTCTACCACACTTACTGAATCAGCTCATTTTAAAAAAAGGACCAAAAAAAAGATTTTTTTTTTTTTGGGTGCATATTTTTCTCTACTTTTAGGTCTGCAGCAATTGAAAAACACAATTCAAGCTGAAGCTCAATTACAGCAGCCCAACTGCTTGCAAATTAGAAATATTTTCAGTAGAAAAAATGTCTTAATATCATTTTTCCTGTCAGGCTGATGATGCTGTTCCTGAACAATCAGTATGCTTGGGATTTTTATTATAACAGGCCAAGAAAGTCATACACAATTTGGTAACTAATGAGGTCAAAGGGTAACTACATCTTAAATTTAGAGAACCAATTAAATAATTCCTGATATGATGTCTTTAATTTCAAGGGTTACTAGTCCATTTACAGACATGTACCAAATACACACGACACTTTCATAATCCACAACTGAAATATGATCTTCTGTAAACTGAAACAAAGCCATTCTTTAACATACAGCATTATTTCTGTGAGTTCAAGCAACAAGGGCCTGCTCAGGACAAGTTCTGTCTAAAAGCTGGAGTAACCACCTGAATTTCGATTGACTCCTGGGCATGCTAAAGAAATTGATCACCTCATAAATGATGATATCATGATATTGCGCCCCAGTGAGGAAGCATTTAACGTAACGCAATTAAACTTGGGAAAAGTGAATGGACTGAAAATTATAGCTCAGCCTTGAGTTTAACCAAGGTTATCAGTTGCTCCAAGGGGGAACAATACTTGCTCCAGCATCTATGTCAAATATGTTAGGGCTGTTAAATGTTAACTGCATTCTTAGGTCAAAGATGGTGGCTTCAGTTGGAAGCTTGTCAGTGTACCTTAAAATAAAAATAATCTGTGTAGGTTTCCCTGCAGTATTGGTCTCTGCAGCATGTATGTTGTAGAACACAAGAACACAGGGCAGTCTGGAATCTGTCTGGAATCCAACTGGCACACTCACAACTACAGCAGAATTGCTGTAAATTCCAGGCTGAATGTTTAACCTTATGTCCCTTGAGGTAGCTGGATGTATATCAGCACTTTCTGCCAACAGAGTGTGAAAGAGTGAACTTCAACACTGTTCCCTGTTGAAGTCAGAGGTCCAGCTCTCTACTGCTTTCTCTATAATGCACCTGGTCCCAGGCAACAGAGGAGGGCAGTGGCTACAGCCTCACTTCCTTTCACAAAAGGGGACAATGGAGACAAGATTTCTAATTCGCCAGAATATATTAATTTGTACGTTTGATTAATAAATCTTAGCAGAATAAGTTTCTCAAGTCTTTTAATGCACATTCAAATGTATGGCCACTTACTTTAGGCTTCAGACCAATAGGAATATTGGATAATACACAAGCCTGTGCAGCACAAGTATTACAGTATAATCCATTAAAGGCAGTTTGCACATAGTTACCTTGCAAAGACAGCTGTTTCATTAAATCATATTGTACATTTTTTATTCTCATTTTACATCATATTCATTGAGCAAGGGTTTATTCATTGCTTAAAGAATAAAATGTATCATATTCCTATTGGTGTCGAGGCACCTGTTCAAGTCAGGTGTGCCAAATATGTGCATTAGTCTTTCCCACGGTGAGCAGCAGGCTGACATATTTCAGCACTTCGAAAAAATCCAGGTACTTAATAAATCATAAACTACAATAATGCTTAGAACTTCTAACCAAACAGATATAGAACATATACACAAAGGTATATGCTGGCCACAAGAGAGAAACTAAGTGGCTGTGGCTTACCTAGCATGACCAATTTGCAGCAGGATAGCAACTACAATCTAATCAAGTCTCAGACATGAGCTCCAGCTTAGGGAACAAATCCTGACCCTTAAATCAGCTGAGCTAGGGGTGGCTCATGCAGTATGGATAATCAGTGGATAATCAGTGGAGTAGAAGCATAGAGCACAGTCACGTGCTCTATACAATTCAGGCCATAAATGTAGCCGTGGCTTTTATTACTCTTATTACTTCGTTTTACATATTCCCAAAATGCATGCTTGATTTTCCCTTGCCTCTTCTCTCAAAAGTGCTTCCGTATACAAGTTAGGAGTACAACAAATCTTTAAATAAAAATACTATCTCCTTGTCAAGTTCCTTGGCTCTCTAAGGTACCCTTGATATATGTTACAAACAGCTGTCGGTTTTTTGTTCAAAACCTCACTTTTTTCATATATCTAGCCCATGGCAAATCACAGATGAGATGATGCTAGAAGTGAGAGATATTATTATTTGTGTTCTGCTTCTTGAAGTTATATATGTATCTATTACACAGGAAAATCTGCCTTGTGCACCATATTTGATAAATATGTCAAAATGACTGCTTTTTTTGCTGGCAGCCACTTCATGGATCAAGCATGTGTACACTACTTAACTGTGCATCCTTTGCCTCAAAAGGGCCAGGGAACTCAGTATTCAGCAGATTCAACTTCTCAGACTGCAGTCTTGCGTTGCTCTTTTCACTGAAAATGCAATCAGGTCTATATTCATTTAGCACAGTCTGAATTTCAAAATCCATGAAGGTACTTCATGGATTTCCAGTTTCACAATAGAAACAGTGGAGAGAATGGACCCTACAGATAGGAATTAATCCAGGCTTCTGAATAAGGTATTGTCTCTAATTACAGTTTTATTCTTGATAGGGTGACTTGTGTTTCTCAAGTTATAAGCTATATGATATAATTTGCTGGAGAAAGGCAATGAGCACATGTACCAAAGCGAGTGTTTGGCTCATATTTGGATTGCTACAGAGCATTATTCCAGGATCATGAAGGGTTTTAAAATACATAGATACGTATCTTCATGTGAAACAATCCCTATTTCAACAACAATAATGCAACCCACAAAAAACACAGCTGGTACACACTTCATTATTTGTATTTTAAATATTTTGTGCCATAATTTTAGCAGGACTATAAGGGATATTCCAGATGCTGTCTGGCAGAGAAATACGGGCACAATGCTACAATGACAAGCATTCCCACTG
>NC_138657.1:43349849-43378075 GCF_964273445.1 Streptopelia decaocto
AGATTAAATTGCCACACAACAGATTGTGCTGCAACCTGTTCCTTCCAGTGGATGATTTGCATAGAACAATGGAAAATTTAGGGACTCTGATTCTCCACCATGCAAGTAAAAATTATTAAAAAAAACCCAAAAAAGTCAAAATTGTGTACTATGACAGACAATTTATGTCATGAACAGCTTTGGAACTACGACTGCATTACAAAAGCCAACGGGGTCATGATGCTACAGCAAGTGAGTAATAAGACACAAAGTATAATCTTATTATGGCAACTCTCTAACAGGATTTTAGGCACTGCATTAAATACTACAGTCAAGAGACAATATATTAAATGATGTAAACAGAAATCTTTTAAAACTTCTAAAGTTTGTTTTTGCATTGCTACTTGTTTTGCATTAATAACAATGCATATGATACAAGCAAGATGATATGCACTGAAATGTTTTGTAATTGTTGATAACAAGCTACTCAGTTAACTAGGAAAAAAGCAAGGGTTTTATATATTCTTTTTAATTATACATTCGTATAATGTTTTACATTTTTCCTTCATTTAATTGGTACAATTTAAAGATAACACAACCTTCTATATAAGATCACACTATAAAAAGCTGGGCCATGACTACTCAATATTCCTATTAAAACCGGAGATTTTGTTCATTACTGAGAAAGTTCACTCATTGCTCTAGTAGAAATGCACTCATATTTTTTCTATTAAAATAAATAAATATATCCCTTGTATACCTACAAAGAGACTGGACAGAAATTAACCTGTAAAACTATAGGGCAATCCTTTCCATTCATTCCACATACAAACTTCCATTGAAATTAGAAACAGCATTTCAGCTGCTGGACCCTGATGTGTATTGTGGAGTGAAAGTCTAGGAGGCACGTTCTATATTCATTCTCTGTGCAACATTGCCAAAGATGTCAGCAGAAGAAAACAAATGTGCTTATGATTTGCCCCACTGGGCAAATAAGTCAGACTACTAATTTATTTATAAATGATCCTGGGCCCTTGAGCATCTGTGTAATGAAGAGAACGTCAACTTTCTTGTAACCCTGGGGGAGAAAGAAACTCCTATCTTCAGCTTATGCAGGTACCTATATTTTACTTCCCTCCCTAAGCATAGTTACATTTTCACATTAGTTCAAATGCCACATAGTTGTCTCAAAGGCACTGAGCACACACCATATACCCATGAAATATCAGGCAACAGTACTGGGAAAGGAGCATTCTCCCCTACTAGCTAAACAAGTATCTCATCTCTTCAAAGCTCACTAATATTTCCCAAATGACAGCACAAATTATAGTTAATGAAAATTCATGTCTGCCACAACAGAGACAGCTGCCATTAAAAAGAGTCCTCTTTTTCTTCTCTGCATGGTGGAGCTCTGAGGACCTTATTTTTGTCTAAAGACTAAAGAAAAACTTAGAGCTTAACTATAGGAATTTATGTAAGTATCTGGAAGGAGTATTCTAGTGTTGGCATCTATTTTTCCCCTTTTCAAATGAACATTCAAGTTTCTTTACACAGGATATAACTGCATTTTCTTCTCTTTTCAGTGGTCTGAGAAATAGTTAACAGAACACAGATTACTTATGTTTTCTTCGTATTGAAGGGGTAGCATAAGCATATTAAAAGTGATTTGTTAGGCTAATTTGCGGAGAGAAAGTTCAGCTGCAGAAACAAGTTCAGAAGTTATTTCTGAAAGTGATGGTGGTCACAATTTACTTATGCCTGTGGAAATGAGTTCTCAAGTATGCATATAATTCCCTCAGATCAGCCTCTCAAATCAATGTGACTCTGTGATTCCCCAAAGTTACACTTCCCTTTCCCTAAAGCTTTTTGGATAAATAATGATGAACTTTATGTAAGTAAACACAAAATACTCACTTTTTTTTTCTGAATTCTGCAGATTTTATTAGTCACATATAGGCTTCTTGAGTACCTAAAGGAAACTCTGTGTTTCATAACCTATTGTAATTTTGCCCTTGTTAAATTATATCCAGTGTCTTCTTATGTTATTGTAATTTTAGAAAATGAATGTAGTAATGAATAAAACCATCTTTATCAGTTCATAGTCCTTTCAGTGTCTCTAACACTTCTGTTTCAGTTTATACACGATTTCCATTTTTATTCAGCTATCTAATAATTGCCTTTCATGGAGCCTGAATTCATTTTCAATCTATACTCAGCTGTCTGGTTGGGGTTTTTTGTTATTATTTTAGTTTTCATGTAAAATCACCTCTGACTTCTGAAAATCATGCTTGAAGAAAAATGAATTATAAGTACATGTTGTATTTTGGACAGAAATGCTATATGGGTACATGAGACTTCCTAGAGCAATTGACAACAGCTTCAGAACTGGTCATCTGGACACCTGAAGTAATTTGCTTAGTCATTACTTTTCCTAGAGAAGTTACCTTTCCTGTTCAGGGACTTAATTTATCTATTTTTACAGTCAATATGCATAAGAAGCAGCCTGTAATAAAGCCTTTATCACTGTTCTTTAGCTCAGTTTGCTTTTCTTTTCTTTCTCTGTCTTCCCCATAGAACCTTTATGACTTACTCAGCGAACTCTGTGGAATGAAAATAAAAACTGACTGCATCCGGCAAATAACAAATTCTCCTCTTGTATACTTTTCTTTTGAACCCAACACTTATTTTAAATTATGAGTACAAATACCAGCATACTTAATACAAATAGAAACTTTCATGATCAGCGCTTGTTTAGATGAGACCTGAAGGGTGCCTTAGCTTTCAAATATGACTGATATAAATAATTTTTGTGTTCTTGCTGTTATTAGAGTCTCTCTGCATAGACAGGCTGATTTAAGACCTCATTTCTTGCCCTCAAATGCAGTCATTGCTAAGATTCTTAATTTGTAATGGTAAGATTTCATGTAACTTATGTTTTAACATAATTTGGGTTTACATATTTTCTTATAATAGGTCACTGATGCTGCTAGAGTTGAAAAAATAGGCTAAATTTACACAGCTAACAAAGAGTGAACTGGAACGCACACAGACTTTTGAAAAGATATGTATTTTCAAAGCCCAGTAAACTTTTTCAATCCTGATTTGGGCAGGAACTATGTTATCTTCTGTTCTAACATTTGCACATAGGAGGAAAGAAAATTATTTTTTAATTTTATTATTTTTTAATTGTACTTCAGATGAAACATTTTCTCTTACAGGTGTTGAGAGAGAATATGTTCGAAGAAAGGATTCTGCTAAAGGGATTTTTGTTCCTGCTGCTGAAGACAGAAGTCTAAAATATAAACTTCTGCATCAAAATAGGAAAGCTATTTTGGTAATAGAAACAATCAGGCCACAATGACACAGGGTCTAAAAGCTAAAGATTTCCTCTGAAGAAAATGATATGTATACACATATACTGTCATGACTATTAAGAGATTAAGTGATGGGGAAAAAAAATGACAGAACTAAAGGGAACAATCTAATTTCTACTCCAGATATATAATACAGCATATCTACTCTGTCATGGAGACACCCTAAAAGTCAGTTTTAGGCAGACAACAAGTTCCAAAACAGACTTCATTCTAGCTGGAAAGTTGTAGCCAATAAACAGACTAGAAACAGGGCTTATACAATTATTTAGCGCTCTGACAACATAAAATACAGGTTTGGATATCAGTTGAGGAGATTATTGGAGTACAACAACACAAGAATAATGAAGATTCACAACATGCATGCATTCACTCACAGGAGACAAAAACAGAGGCCTCTCACTCATGGGTACCCAGAAGAAATAATCACTTGTCTCAGTTAGATGAGGACTCACACTTGCCTGGGTTAGGCAAAGACTCATTCAAGGACATATCCAGTAGAGAAAAATAACCACTCACCACAGGAGGAGGTAAGGCACTCTCAATGCCAGGAAGTCTCCTTAGATGGCATCCCAGTCTAAGGGGAGGGCTCCAGTTCTCAGTCCCACTGCTCTGAGAAGACCACTCAAAAGGGGTCTTTGGCAGGGAACCCCTTTTATAGCCTAGTCAGATCTGGCTGTGGGCATTACAACATGGTCCAGAAGCTTCTCAGCTTCTCTGCATACCTCCTTTTTTGAGGTTCCTGTCAATCAACTGAGGGTCCCACCCCTTCTGCCCCCCCAGCCATGTGGAGTTGAAGTCACCCTGCCCCAGGTAAGGGAGGGTGTAACTGTCAGCACCTTGGTGCCACCCTAGTTGTGCACCTGGGGACAGGCACAGTGGGGCACAAAAGGTGCTAAGGAGTCACTAACTGCCCTATTCAAGGCTCTGGATCACAGGGGAATGTGTAACTGCCACATACATTCTTTGGGATTAATCATTCCTTCAAATAATTCTGTTAATTAGATATGTTTATTTTGAAACTTATAGGGACAATAGAAGACCTTCAATTCTTTAACACAAAGACACACAGACGCATATACAATACATTTTTGAATATTTGCTACTAGTTTATGATATTTCACCTCAATTTCTCTCTATAAGATTAGGCAATTCCAGTGTTCTTTTGCCTAAGTTGCTTTTGAATTAAAAACAAAAAAATGAATTAAACAATTTTTGGATTAAAAAAATATTCTTCAGCTAAATTAATTGCAAAGGTAAGAAGACTTTAAAAGGAAAAGTAGATGGCTGGGTGAGAATAAAGAGCCCATTTATGAATACACAAAAGACACCTTATTCCAGATGCCAGAAGTACTTCAGCTAGAAGGCATCAGCTCTGCATTGCTTGGTTTAATGGTATGTTGGGATGGAACATGCTCAGTCAAAATAGTACTGCACAAGAAAGTTTGTAAAGGGGTTTGAGCTGCTAAAGAAAACTAAGCTATGTACAAGCTGACTTTGTTGTTTTATGTTGGGTTGGTTTTGTTAGTTTGATTAGTTCTGACCTGTCATTTCTGAACTGAGTAGATAAGGGTGGGCTCTTCATAAGAAAAAAGAATTGCACTTCTGCACTTATGTGTCACTTTTAGATTCTTAATCTAAAGTACAAAACCATCAGTACTTTTAGAAGGGAAGGTCAGCAAGATTGTTGATGGGGCAAAATGCTGCTTTGACCTACCTTTTTCTTTCAATGGCTAATTTCTGTTGGAAAATCTCCATCATGAAGCAAATGAAAATCAGTCCCACAATGGAAAATGCTGGGCCTCCTGTTGTTTGAAAGTAACACTACTTGTTATGCATAGAATATACTCACAGAGTTTTTTCTAGATTAAAAGTTAAATGAAATTAATTTATGAAGTTGTTTTACTTATCAATTAAATCTCAATCTATATTTAGGCAAGTTGTGAAAACAAACGACCCTGAAATGATAATCAGATCAAACTAATTTTGCTTAACAAAACAATAAACTCTGCTTCTCTTTCTCTTGATGTAACCTTTGTTAAATGTCAGTTCCAGAGAGCATATCAAGAAACTAAATAATTGAATGAATTCTGTTATCACTCCCTCTCTCTTAGATGATGGGTCACAGGTCAAACTATCATACTGTTTAAACACAGCTCCAAGAATCAAAACAATATTCTCAATTGACAAAAATATCTGTCTTCTACTTCAGGTAAGCACAAGAGGCAATTAGCAACATCCATGTCTTAAAAAAATATAAACATTCCTCATCGCCCCTTTTCATAAATTCATAAACAATTCTTATCTATGAAAGAGACTGTTCTATGTTCTATGCACACAGCTTCAGAGGTAAATAATACTGATGCTGTGCACAGCAATAAAGATTGCTTAACTCCTCCAATTAACTTGCAAACAAAGGGTTACCGTTTTTCTTGTACTTATAATTTTGCTGATGTTTCTATCAATTCAGTAGTTAGGCTCCAGAAGAGGACTACTTGTCTGTGAATATTAAAACACTTCCCTGTCAGCAAGCATCACAAGTCTTACAGGAGAGATAGAAACCAGCCACTGGAAACTAGTAAGAATGAACTGGTTAAGTTGGGAAAATATGTTGAGTGTTTTATCACCGTCCTTCTAACATAAAGAAAGTGCTATACAACATGCTAGATTTTATTTGGCTGGGTTCTGGAGTAGACCTAGACATTTACGATAGGAACTATGCAGAGCTCAGGTACCTACCCATGGAGGGAGAACAGCATGAATACTTGATACCCAAATACAGTCAGGATCAAGAAATTCTTCCTTAACTCACTCTAATGGAACCATAAACTTCTTCTCAGAGCTTTTGATAACTGTCCTGGTTTTGTTAAAAACAAGTTTCTCTTTTAGTGATTTTGCCTGTCAGCTAAAGCCTTCATATTAGCTGCATTTTCCTGGAGAACCAGACACATGTTTTGGTAAACCTAGCAATGGAATGCAAACTTATTGATAAGCATGGATGGACATCTCGCGAGAGGGGCAACGAGAAACTGGTGACCAAGAAACTGACCAACTGTGTATAACATTCCATTCACGTGAATACTTCATATAGAAGTGGGAGATCACGAGGATCTCGTCCCTTTTCCCTTTCCATTTTCCCTTCTGCTTATGGCAGACATTAGGAGAGGACCTTGCTAGGCGTCCCTGCGAACTGAGGCCTAGTGAGACACTGAATCCAGCTCCTGTTGTCTGCAGAGTCTAATCCAGGACTTTGGGTGCCGGCTCTGCTGTTGCTGAGACTTTCAAGATTGGTTGTATATTTTGTATTATTTTCTCTATTCTTATTAGTAGCATTAGTAAAACATTGTTAATTTTTCCAACTCTCTTCTCTCTGTCCTTCTTTCCCTTCCGATCACCTGTCCTGAGTGGGAAGGGGGGAGAGGGAGGGGCAAAAAGGGGAAAGTGGGGGGGAGAGGGGGTTAACAATACATCTGCCAGGGTTTTATTGTCACCCCACAATCTAAACCCCCGACAATAACATCATTTGTAATTTCATATGAAAGCTTTTTTCAAGATGACAAACTTAACCTAAATTACACTCTCAGTTTGACAAGGTTAAAATTTCTCAGAAAACATCTATAAGGCAGTAAGCTTATGCTACGTCATCCCATTCCCTGTCTCCCTGCCTCCCTGCCTGACTCCCTGCTTTGTGATTGCTGAATTCCTTCCTGACAGTTGCAAATCAACACACAGCATGATGGAGAATACTGCTGCCCAACAGGTTATGGTCTGGTGGCTAAATCATCTTCTGAAGAAGTAGAGTTGAAACCTCTTAGGCAAAAATAGGAACTGAAGTAACACTTCCTACTCTGCAGTTCTCTAAGACTCATCTTAAAACCAAACAAAGAAATAGATATAATATTCTTCTTCTGTCTTTTTTTACAAATATGACAATCATCATTATACTTTCATAAGTGTTTTGTCTTACCCAGGTATGTTAGGTGTGCTCTGACTGAAGTGCAATGACTGGCTTTTGGTTTGGGTCAGATCTAGGTGAAAGAGCTGATAGGCTGTTCAGTCACACCTATCCTAGTACAGATCTAAGTAAGGATATAAGGCTAAGAAACTAGAAGGAAAGAGGGAGGAAGGGAGGAAGACCTTAGGACTGTTGTTCTCTGAAGATAATATTAGTGTTGTATATAAACATTGTTAGAGGGGAATGCTGCTCCTCCTCCGTCTTAATGCCTGAGTTTCTGCCACAGATAACTCCAGAGTAAACCATAGAACAGTGCATTATCCCGTGTGAAGAATCATATCCTGGTGGCTTGGTCATCCCTCAGATCACCTCTTACCTTTAGCATAAACATGAAATACGTAGTTTAGGCACTTGCAGCTGAACAGGGATTTTCAGGATTATAAATTAGATATGGGTTCTATTCAAGATCTTCTCTGAGCTGGTGTACACAGTAAAAACGTCACTCAGTAAGTATTCTGCTGGTAATGCGAAAGAATGAGTACAAGCTAAGTTAGTGTCCAATAAAAAGTTGCGTTTTGAATGTTTAGGAAATCCTAAATAAATACTATGATTTTATACAAGGAAATATTTCTTCAAGAAAAGGGTGGTGAAACACTGGAGCAGGCTCCCCAGGGAAGTGGTGGAGTCACCATCCTTGGAGATATTGAAAAGATCTATAGATGAGGCTCTGAGGGACATGGTTTAGTGCTAGACTTAGGTTATGTCTGGACTCAATGTTCTTAAGGGTCTCTCCCAACCAAAATGGTTCTATGATTCTCTTTCTAACACCATTAAATATTGCCAAGTGTAAAAGGTGTTGGAGGCTGTCTTTACCTAACAATTTTTTTAGAGTAAACTGAAATTTTAAGTCAGGGTAGTGATTTACTACCAAGTCTCTAAGGAAAACTATTCCAGTTTAATGAAATTAAAATTTTAATACTGGTCTCAATATTAAATTTGTCTTCAGGTACAGGAAAGGAAGAAGGGGGGTTGGGGATTACACTTTGTGTTAAAAAAATGTTGACTGCATGAGTTGTCTTTGAAAAACTGTGAGGAATAGGTGTACACCTTATGTGTAAAAACTAGGAGCCAACCAAATAAGGAAACTACATGGTTGGTGTTTGCTACAGGCTACCTGACCAAGATGAGCCTGTTAACAGGAAGCATCACGCTTGCGGGATCTCATCTTGTTGTAAGGCTTCAATCTACATGATATCTGCTGGAAAAGTCTAGGAGATTCTTGGAGTGTACTGAAGATAATTTCTTAATCCAGATGTTAGACAAACTGATAAGAAGAGAGGAGTTACTAGACTTGTTGCATACCAACACAGATGAACTAATTAGAGAGGTCAAGACTGGTGGCAGCCCGGGCTTTAGTGATCATGACTTTGTGGAATTCACAGATGTGAAGATGTGGGTCAGGTGAAGACTAGAGTCAGGACACTGAAATTTAGGAGATAAAAATTTTAGTTGTTTAAGGAATTAGTGGATGGGACTTCCTGAGAAACTGACCCTGATTCTCAAATATAATAAATCAGGCAAGGAAGGGAGGACATCAGTGTGACTTAGTGAGGACATCCTGGTCAAACTAAAATGTAAGAAGGAAATTCATAGTCAGAGGAACCAGGGAAATGTATCCTGGAAAGAATATAGGGATGCTGTCCAAATGTGTAGGGATGGGATCAGGAAAGATAGGGCACAGCTGGAGTTGAATTTGTCAAGGGATGCAAAGAATAATAACAAGGGCTTCTGCAGGTACATGGATCAGAAAATAAAGATTAAATAAAATGTACTCCCCTCATAAATAGGAAAAGAGAATTAGTGACAAATAACATGGAGATGGCTGAGGTACTCAACAATTTTTTTGCCTCAGTTTTCAATGGTAATCTCTCTTCCCACATCTCTCAAGTTCCTGAATGTCAAGGCATGAACTGGAGGAACGAAATAAGAGAAGATCAGGTTCAAGAAGACCTGAGTCTCCTGAAAATACACAAGTCCATGGGACCGGACGAGATACTTTGCAGGGCCCTGAGGAAGCTGGCTAATGTAATTGCCAAACCAAACATTTGAAAACTCATTGTAGTTAGGTGAAGTCCCCAGTGACCGGAAAAAGGGAATATCACACTGATTAACATGGGTATTTATGGAGGACTGGCAGAACTAGCAATCAGTCAGCTTGACCTCTATACCTGTTAAAATCATGGAACAAATTATCCTGCAAGTTAAGTTGAAGTACATGGAATACAGGTAGGTGATCAGGGACAGTCAACAGGGCAGAACTAGCAATCAGTCAGCTTGATATCTGTACCTGGTAAAATCATGGAACAAAATCTCCTGCAAGTTAAGTTGAAGTACATGGAAGACATGTAGGTGATCAGGGACAGTCAACAGGGCTTCACCAAGGACAAATCATGCCTGACTAATCTAGAATTATTCTACAGTAGAGTGACTGCATCAGTGAACGAAGAGCGAGCTATAGCAAAATGTCATCTCTTAATTTTAATTAAATATAAAAAAAAAAAAAAGAAAGAAGGAAACAGACAAAGCTAAGTATTTGCTTCAGGCTGATCTAGATTAAAATACTTCATATTTTCAGATTGAACCGTTTGATTAGCGCTTGTCATATTTATTCTATGCCTCTGCTGACAAAATGCTTAGTAAAATCAATTGTTCTTACATGTCACACCTTTCTTCTGTCTGAAAGTTCAATCATCCTGCAACTGGATTACAGTTACTGTGGTATAATGCAGACTTCAGCACCCTGAACTACACAGGGCATTAGTGTATCCCAGAATATGAGTTGGCTGAGTAGCACCATTCATAAAGAAGAATATGGTTTTATGGCATCCAAAAGACAGTTAAGATCATACCTAACATTGCAACTGAACTGAACAGAGGATTTTTCAGTTGCATTGAACAAGCTGAAACAAAGTGTTTTGATTTCAAGACTGTGTTTCCTTTCAATGAATGGAGGCATGTATGATGTAATAGATGGCTCTAAACTCTTCAAAAGGGACAGGCAAAGAAGGAGAGTAGGTGGGTTAGCCCTGTATGTTAGGATGTGTTTTGATTATCTGCAGCTTGATGAGGATGATGACAGGACTGACTGTTTTGGAGCAAGAATCAGGGGGAAGACCAACAAGGCAGATATCCTAGTGGGCTTCTGTTATCAACCACCCAAACAGGATAAAGAGGCAGAAGAACTTCTCTGCAGGCAGCTGGGACAAGTGTCACCATCGCTAGCCCTTGTTCTCATGGGGGACTTCAACTTACCAGGTGTCTACTGGAAATGCAACACAGCAGAGGAAACAGTCTAGAAGGTTCATGGAGTGTGTGGAAGACAACTTCCTGACACAGCTAGTTAGTGAGCCAACTAGGGAAGACGTCCTACTGGACCTGTTATATATCAGTAGAGAAGGACTTGTGGGTAATGTGTCATTTGGAGGCCATCTTGGGCAAAACGATCATGAAATTATAGAGTTTTCAACTCTTGGAGAAGTCAAGACAGTACTCAGCAGCATTGCAACCTTGGACTGACAGATGGCAGATTTTGACGTGTTTAGGAGACTGGTTGACAAAGTCCTTTGAGAGGCAGTCCTTAAGAACAAAGGAGTCCAGGAAGGCTGGTCTTTCTTCAAGAAAGAAATCTTAGAGGCAAAGGAGGCCTCATATGGCCATTGCCATATGCCACAAGACAAGCCCTCAGGAAATAAGACTGGCCCAGTTGAATAGAGAGCTTTGCTGAAACACAGGAATAAAAGGAGAGTTTTTGACCTTTGGAAGAAGGGGCAGCAAACTCAGAAGGACTACAAGGATGAGGTGAAGTTGTGCAGGGAGAAAAGTGGAAGCATCAGAGCCCAGCTAGAGCTTAATCTGGCTACTGCTGTAAAAGACCAATAAAAAAGGTAAAAATTGTTTCAATAAAATGAGAGTTAAGGAGAATCTCTGTCTTCTAGTGGGTGCAGAGTGAAACACAGTGACAGAGGATGAGGGAAAGGCTAAGGTACTTAATGCCTTCTTTACCTCAGTCTTTAATGGTAAGACCAGTTGTCCTCCATGTAACCAGCCCCCTGAGTTGGAAGACAGGAGCAGAATTAGGCCTCCATTATCCACAAGGAAATGTTTAGTGATCTGCTCTACCACTTAGACATACAGAAGTCACTAGGGCTAGATGGCATTCACCTAAGGGTACTAAGGGATCTGGTAGAAGCGTTCATCAAGTCACCTTCAGACATTTGTCAGCAATCTTGGCTAACTGGGGAGGTCCCAGTTGACTGGATGTTGGCAAATGTGATTTTTATATACAGGAAGAGCTGGAAGGAGGATCCAGGGATCACACAGAATGTACAGGACAACAAGGTGATCAGGCCCAGTCAACATGGGTTCATGAAAGACAGGTTCTGTTTGACTAACCTGAACTTCATCTATGTCAAGGTTATGGCTGTTGTTTACTTGAATTTAGTAAAGCCTTCGACACCACTTCCCACAGCATTACCCTGGAGAAACTGGCTGCTTATGGCTTGGACGGGCATACACTTTACTGGGTAAAAAACTATTTGGCTGGCTTTGCCCAAAGAGTTGTGGTGAATGCATTTAAATCCAGTTAGTTGCTGGTTACAATGGTGTTCTCCACGGCTCAGGTTTTGGGCCAGTTCTGGTTAATGTCTTTATCAATGATCTGGATGAGTGGATTGAGTGCACTCTCAGTAAGTTTGCAGATGACACCAAGTTGGGTGGGGGTGTTGATCTGCTCAGAGGTAGGAAGGCTCTGCATAGGGACTAAGATGAGTTGGATCATTGGGATGAGGTAAATTCTACGAGATTCAACAAGGCTAAGTGCCGGGTCGTGCACTTGGGTCACAACAATCCCATTCAATGCTACAGGCTCACTTGGAAAGGTGGCTCATGGAAAAGGATCTGGGGTTGGTTGTTGACAGCCAGCTGAACATGAGGCAGCAGTGTGCCCAGATGTCCAAAAAAGCCAAGATCATCCTGGCTTGTGTCAGAAAGAGTGTGGCCAGCAAGACTAGGACAGCGATCACTCCCCCGTACTCAGTGCTGGTGAGGCCGCACCTTGAATACTGTGTTCAGTTTTGGGCCACTCACTACAAGAAAGACATTGAGGTTCTGGAGAGAGTTGAGAGAAAGTCAGTGAAGCTCTTGAAGAGTCTGGAGAACAAGTCTTATGAGGAGCATCTGGGATTGTTTATTCTGGAGAAAAGGAATGTGAGGAGAAACCTTATCACTCTCTATAGCTACCTTATTAATGTTTATAAATATATAAAGGGTGAGTGCCACGAGGATGGATCCAGGCTCTTCTCGGTGGCAAACAATGATAGGACAAGGGGTAATGTTATAGCTGGAACACAAGAGGTTCCACTTAAATTTGAGAAAAAACTTCTTCTCAGTAAGGGTGACAGAACACTGGAACAGGCTGCCCAGGGAGGTTGTGGAGTCTCCTTCTCTGGAGACATTCAAAACCCGCCTGGACGTGTTCCTGTGCAACCTCACCTAGGCGTTCCTGCTCCAGCAGGGGGATTGGACTAGATGATCTTTTGAGGTCCCTTCCAATCCCAAACATACTGTGATACTGTGTGAAAGGAGGCTGCAGTGAAGTCAGTGTCAGTCTCTCCTCTTAAGTAGCAAGTTATAGGATGAGAGGAAACAGGCTCAAGTTGTGCCAGGGAAGGTTTAAATTGGATATTAGCAAAAATTTATTCACTGAAAGATTCGTCAGGCGTTGGAGGAGGCTTCCTATGGAAGTGGTAGACCCACCATCCCTGTGAGTATTTAAGAGGTGTGTGGTTTTGACACTTAGGGACTGGTTTAGTGGTGGAGTATGTTTCCCCCCACATCCAATTTCTGCAACATATTTTCATTTTTTTACCATACACATATTTTTTATTTTTCTGAACAGTGTTGTTACAAAAATCCAATGTTTCATTAAAACCTAAGAACAAAAAGAATCATATTTTTATCTCTTACCTGAAGTAATTTTCTGGGATTACACATCAACATCAATTTGTTTCTCAGCATGGAAATTTGTGCCAAGTATCCATCAAAACCAAAATTTTTATTTAAAAATAGTAATATTAAAAAAAAACAAAAATCAAGCAAATCAAGGAACTTCTTACTTGCTATGTCTTCTGATGGCACCAAGCTTCTGGCTGACATGCCAGAAGGATGTGCTGCCATCCAGCGAGACCTGGACAGGCTGGAGAGTTGGGCAGGGAAAAATTTAAGGAAATATAACAAGAGAGTATTGTAAAGTATTGCATTGGGGTAGGAACAACCCCAGGTTCCAGTGTAAGTTGAGGAATGACTTATCAGAGAGTGGCGTAAGGGAAAGGGACCTGGGGGCCCTGGTGGACAGCAGGATGGCCATGAATCATCACTGTGCTCTTGTGGTCAAGAAGGCCAATGGCATCCTGGGGTGTGTTAGAAGGGGTGTGGTTAGTAGGCTGAGAGAGGTCCTCCTTCCCCTCTACTCTGTCCTGGTGAGACCACACCTGGAATATTGTGTCCAGTTCTGGGCCCCTTAGTTCAAGAAAGACAGGGAACTCCTGGAGAGAGTCCAGCGCAGGGCAACAAAGATGATTAAGGGAGTGGAGCATCTCCCTTATGGGGAAAGGCTGAGGGACCTGAGTCTCTTTAGCTTGGAGGAGACTGAGGGGTGACCTCATTAATGTTTACAAATATATAAAGGGTGAGTGTCAGGATGATGGTGCCAGGCTCTTCTTGGTGACAACCAATGGTAGGATAAGGGGTAATGGGTTCAAACTGGAACACAAGAGGTTCCACTTAATTTTGAGAAGAAACTTCTTCTCAGTAAGAGTAACAGAACACTGGAACAGGCTGCCCAGGGGGGTTGTGAAGTCTCCTGCTCTGGAGACATTCAAAACCCGCCTGGACACATTCCTGTGTAGCCTCATCTAAGTGTTCCTGCTCCGGCAGGGGGATTGGACTAGATGATCACTTGAGGTCCCTTCCAATCCCTAACATTCTGTGATTCTGTGATTCTGTATGTTTTTTCTCAACATTTAGACACCCATATGTTCCTATATCATTGCACCACTTCAGTTTCAATGTTACTCGGTAATCACTGTAAAACCTGTGCTTTTTCTACACAAATTTGACAGAAGAAAACTGAGTAAGATTAACAGCAAAAAGATAGCAAACACAAGACCTGTGAGTCTGATTTGCTGAATTGCTCTTTGTTTCTGATTACTCTGTATATCCAAGACTTTAGCTGAAAAAATAAAATCCCAAACTCACCAAATGGCAAAGCAACTGCATAAATAACATTTCAACTGTCTGGGTACATTTCCTAGAAAAAAAAAATCACAGCTCCAAAGTCCTTTACTGTCTCAGACCTTCTGTATTTCTTACAACCCTCCAGGAGGTGCTGGTTTCATACTCCAACTGCCCCAAAACTAACCATCTTCCTCTGGTGCTTACAGCACACCTTGATTGCTATTAAGATTTTTTTTCTCTCTTATTCTCATAGCAAATTTATACATATTTATCCTTCTTAATTTTTTTCCTCTATGCCTGTTTCCTCACCCCATGATATTTTTATGCTGTTTGCTACACTTCTTAGAGCTTAATAATCTCTTTCTTATAATGAGATGTCTAGGGTTGAAGAGATTTCCAGTAGTCAAAACAGAGTTACAGAAGTTGTATTTTGTGATGTATTGCTTGTAAATATCCATACCTGAATTACATAATGACCATCTAAGAAGTTCTCTAAAATCTCAGAATATTGTTTAATGGAGTTTCCAGTTAATTCAGATTTATTTTAAAAACAACTTGTCCTGCAGAAGGGCCAACACAAAGGAAGTTTAAAGGAATCTTATTTTTCCTGGTAGTAGTAATACATGAATAGTTAAGTTGTGAAGCTTAAAATTGACTGGTTAATTCAAGCTACTCTTCTGTGTCTCTGCTGCAGAGCACTAGCATCCCATCGTGTTGTGACCATACCCAAAGAGTGCTACCGCATAGCAAAGTTTCTGCAGATGGAACAAAGTGCATTACTTCACTACTTCACTACTTCATTCTGGAGACTTCTCTGCAGTTTAGTTTGTAAATCCTTTTCTTGATATTTATTACAGGATTTATAAATAACAAGAATCATCTGATCCTGGAAAAAATAAAACAATAATTTATTAAAGTCTAGCCAGAGAGAATGATGTTTTTTCTTAGAAATTATGCTGTCAGAGTCTTTCTCAACCATGGCTTCACTCCTTCTCTTTTATGATATAAATCTATTTTTGGGTGGAAACTAAACATCAATTAACAGAAATAACAGTAGCTAGTAAAATCAGGTATATCATGCTGTTTGGTTAAGAAGGGCCAAATGAAACTGACTTTTCAACCACTGAAAAAAATGTACTTCTCTTAAGGTCAGAAGCTATGGCCTCAAACCTTTATCTACAGTGACAGATTTTTGAATGGTACTGAGGAATCTTATCTGCTTTTGTCTGTGTTGAAATGCAGTTGAACACCCTTAAGAAACTGTATTTTGGTACACACGTACAAAAAATCTATCTGCATAAAAATTTCCACCTGTAATTTGCTCCTATTCATATTTGCATTGTTACATCTTCACTAGCTCTATAGATTTGGCTAGGAGAAACATATATACCAAAAAAAAAACCCCCACACAAAAAAAAAAAGACACGCAAAAAGAAATAAGAATGGAAAATAAAAATGAAAGAATGAAAGGATTCACCTCTGTATCAGCCATCTCTTTGAAAAATGTTTTTATATTAAAATAGTTTGGAGGGTTTTATTATTATTGTTTTAAATTTTTTATGTAACTATTACTGGAAGGCTGCTCTAAAAGTGTCATTTTCTGGGTTGTGGGAAGTTTTCTAGTGATATCCATCAAAGCAAACATTGTCTTCAGTCTTTGCAGCTCTTTGTTCTTGTTATCCTATCTCATCCTTCCTATCCAATACACATCATCAGTAAAGCATGGATATCACCCATCTGTCCAATTTTAGTAAACAGAACAATCCATAGGTTAATTGTGGTTTTAAAAATGACCCTTATACCCTCAAGTCATCCTTCTTTAACTGAATATACCACAATATACTTAGATTACCCTAAACGAAGCTTTATCATTACTGGTTTTCCTCAACTGTTATTCTCGATGTTATTGTCCTGATAATAAAGACAACTGATTACCTTGTAACATCCATCACTTTTAATTACAGATTTGATTTTGATAAGATTGAGTTAAAAGTCCTTTAAATACATAATTTTTCATCTTAAAAATATTTCTTTTAGTGAGTCATGTCAGTCATTCAGACTTGAGTTTGGAATTTTGTGGGACAAATGAGGATAAATATGTGTTAGGCATCAAAACACAATGTTTATTTCTGCTTTTAAAAACAGAATTTCAACTAAAGTCTTTCAGGATAAGATACTAATTAATGTAATATGTTCCATTTCTTAGTCATCAGTGCAAAATCTGATAATTAACCAGAACAGCTTTAAAAAGCATCATAGCCCCACAATGATTCCAAATCATTTGGATCTTCCTCTTCCAGCTAAGAACAATGATTGTAAACAAAACAGCTCCTGCTTTACCAGAAACGAAATTGTAATTTCCAGTTATATTTTCTAAGGTTGGATAGTGCTTTGTGTTACAAACTATGTATGTACAAGTCTTTTAGTAGACATTTAATATAGCTGAAGCCTACTGTTCCATGTGATCATTGCCAGTTAAATAAAGGACGTTAATGTTAAGACATGACTACTTAATTAGCACATCTACTTCATGATGAGACACCAGCCTACCAGCAGCAAATGAGTTGTGAAGACAATATTCAAATAAAACAATTAGATTGTCTCACAAAGCTTCAGGGCAGGCACTTAGGCAGGATTTTTAGGATCTTAAAAAGCTCTGAAGACACATGGGCAGAGCACATACAGTGTGTTCTAGCCATGAGATATACTGGATGAAAAACTGCCTTGTGAAACTTGTTTGGGAATTTTTACATTACCCCTAGATGTGAATTAAACATATTTATGCTTAAATATAAACAAAAATAATGAACAGTGTAATGGGCAGAATCTTACTGCAATATGTGGCTCAACGTGGAGTCTGCAAAAATGTGTCATAAGCCGTTTCCTTACATACACTTGCACCAGCACCAAACCTGAGAGAAGTTGCATGGCACACAGCCCAGTTGTGGGTCCATCCCCCAGCCCAGCTCTGCTGCCCAAAAGTGGCCCTTGGGCTCCCATTCTAGGATGGCTACAAAACAATGCTGAGACTGACATTTCACTCCCTGCAAGGAGTCTGTTCTGTCTTTGGCATTCCTGCTTCCAGTCAGTTTAATCCCTTCTTGTATTTTGGCCTTTTTGCCCTCCATGCCAGATCACTCCTTGGTCACGGATTACGACTATTGAACAGTTACAGGTAGAATTTCCCTTTCATACTTCTTGGAGGGTGCTTTGTTTCAAAGTATTTATTACACATTGCATTTTTCCAGAAAAAGAGAAGTCTGACAAATCAGGAATCCAGTGTTTTGTGATTTTTGAAGAGTTGTGTGAACAACTCACAGAAGCTGAAGAATCTCAGGATAAATACCTTTTTAAAAAAATGCTATCAACTTTGAAAAATCTCTCAGTAGCACAAGCAGCTACTAACTTTTGAAAATGATCTGCTTACCTAAGGTATGAATGTCAGAAACAAACATCCTGCCTCACTATAGTACCACTCATAACAAGAGAAAAATGGCAAAGGTATCTGCAAAGCTGAAGTACAGCACAGTGTAAACCAGAGATACCATGTTCATTGAAGGTATTTTTCAGCCTGGTAGGACACAGTCAACTGGCAGAAGAAATAGAAGTAATTCTGCATCTTTGGTATAATTAAAAACACTTCAACTAAATCAAAACATAGCCTAGGTACCACATCTATTGAGACAGTCTGAGGTGTCTGTTTGCAATGAAGACTCTCAAGATGCCATTATGTCTTGAATCTTCACATCTTATATTTCTCTTTCTTCTTTTTTCCTAAATTTTCTGAAAAAAAGACAATCATAAATTATATGAAAGAGAGCACACTGGTCCCACTGTGAGTCATCTTTCCTTTAGACAATGTAACACCCCACCCACTCCAACCCACTTTAAATCAGTGCAGTTAAGCTTGGAAGTTGGAATTAGAAACTGGTGGAATGTATTACCCTGAAATAAACTTTTAGAATTACTATGTTATCCCAGGATATTTTTTTTCATGCCTCAGAGTCATTGGAAGTAGATTTCAAGGTGACATAAAATTATCTTGAGGCAGTTTTCCTTATAGGACAGAACTTCCAAGATAAGAGTCCATCTACTGGGTACATGCCTATTCTAAAGAAATGGCAGAAGGTTACAATATGAGAAGACTGAAGCACTCTTCTCCAAATAGCATTATAACTAATAGCCTTCATAATGTCCTACATTATAAAAATTGTTTTTAAATATGGTATTGCCGCTGTAAAATACTACCTTTAAAAAAAATATGAAAGCAACATACAAATGGCATTGAGGAAATATTTAAGTGTCTTTCTGATTTATTCATATGCTTGTGTAATTCTGTTACTAATTTTTTTTCCATCTTCCATTTAGACGTTTTCTACTGTTACATATATTTTATTCAGTATGCTGATGAATAACAGTTGATTAGTGTGGCCAGAAAACTTATATATTACCTGACACTTCTTTAAATGACAAAGTATTGGGGAGAGGGAGGAAGTGGGAGAAATCAGTGACAATAAGTGAAATGTTATTTTGAGTTCTGGATAAGTTATATTGTACACTATATTAAAAAAAAAAAAAAAAAGGTACTGAATAAGATGTAACTGTGTAAGCTAGTATAGTGTCAGCGCCTAGTATTTATCTGTCTGAATGAAAAAATAATGATGTGAATGGAAGCAGCTGTTCCTGATACTTTCAGTAGAAGATGACTTGTATCATATCCCGCCTCTACTACCGAATCACCCGCACAGTCAAGAGCTAGGATGTTGCTGACAAGACCATGAATATTTATTTGTGAAGAGGCAGTGAAACGGCTCTCAAATGAGATACTTGAAGAAGAATTTTTTAGACACTGCATGGTGGTGTTCTGGATTTCAGAATATCTGTATTTCCTTGGTATTATCTGAGTCAATTTTTAATACTGTCGTATAATTAACAGCTAACTAAACAAATAAAAACTTGAGTTGAACATTTCATGAAATTTCATAAAGTTTTCACTTGGAAAAAATAGCATTAATTCTGCCTGAATAATATGGTACCAGTGACTTCTGCTCTTTCAGTTATCTGGCCTTGATTGTATGAATGCTATCACATGTACCTTCGTTGTGGTAGTTGTCTGTACAGGCATCTACATGCTGGGGCCTGAAAACACCTACTCAATTACTCTTATGTTGGTAAGAACACATTTCAAGATTATTTTACTCTCTGGTATTGATTCTGAAGAAGAGTTCTGCAGTGAATGCAAAGCAATAATCAGCTCAGGTTGCTCCTGAATACTTTGCTCTCTAACCAGAGATCTTTGAGGCAAACAACGTGTATCTGTTAACATAGGCTTAAGTTGGACATTCGATACCCAGAGAAAAAGAAGCAGGAAGGTGAATGAAGCAGTGGGTACATTTCTGAGGAATGAAGTCAGTAGATTGTAAATGACAGGTTCAATTAACTGGTCTGTGGACCAATGACACATCTGTCTTAAACTCTGAGAAAAGGGCAGTGGAAAAGGAATGAATAACTCTTAAGATTTGGAGAAAATATGTAACCATTCAGGTAGAAAATTAGCAATTACATTTCATGGCATCAGTAATAAGTATTTCAACAAAGATCTTAGGTTAACATCAGACCATGTGACAGTATATCAACTATTACACCTGTGTTCAATCAGCAGCCAAATCCCTCAATGTGATACTGAGCTGCTTAGTTCAAATGTGGCTTGTTCAATGATGAGTAAGATGCCTGACATCTGTTACAAAAGCATTCAAAAGCAATTTATTTCACAGTCGTGATGCTGGCTGTTGAAAGATTTTTTTTATATATTATTTTTAAAAAAATCTGTGCACTGATGATTTATCTCTTCATGCTTTTGTTTTTAAACACCATTCTTTTCCTCCCCAAACACACACACTGTCACATATAACCCTGATAAACTACTATAATACAAGAGGATAATCAGATATGCAATCAATATATTTACTGGTAATAACAATGCAAGTGATAAATCAGATTACTGAATTCAGAAAAATGGAACTGTAGGAATTTCCACCTTAATATTGAGTCTAGATTCATATTATGGAACCTTAATTGATTAGCATGATTATTACACAAAAGACTAAAATTTAGTGTCAAAAGCCAAATTGATGAATACATGATCAACATATACACATTAAAATATGATCAATATAATAAATATATGATCAATATATTCATAACACATTAAAAGACACAGCTTTACAAATACTAAAAATACACACTATTTACACACTATTTACACACTATTTCCATTTCCTAAGCTACACATTTCTGAAGGGATCTTCAAATGTGTTGACAATGTTTTCATCAGTCTGTGAAAATAATTCCTACTGATGAAAATAGACTGTCCATACTGGCTGGTTTCTGAATGTTGCTGGCTTGGTGTTTTGTTGTTGTTGTTCCTCTTTTTCTTCTCTCTTTTTCTTTTTCTTTTTCTTTTTCTTTTTCTTTTTCTTTTTCTTTTTCTTTTTCTTTTTCTTTTTCTTTTTCTTTTTCTTCTTCTTTTTCTTCTTCTTTTTCTTCTTCTTTTTCTTCTTCTTTTTCTTCTTCTTTTTCTTCTTCTTTTTCTTCTTCTTTTTCTTCTTCTTCTTCTTCTTCTTTTTCTTCTTCTTTTTCTTCTTCTTCTTCTTTTTCTTCTTCTTTTTCTTCTTCTTCTTCTTTTTCTTCTTCTTCTTTTTCTTTTTCTTTTTCTTCTTCTTTTTCTTCTTCTTCTTCTTTTTCTTTTTCTTTTTCTTTTTCTTTTTCTTTTTCTTTTTCTTTTTCTTTTTCTTTTTCTTTTTCTTTTTCTTTTTCTTTTTCTTTTTCTTTTTCTTTTTCTTTTTCTTTTTCTTTTCCTTTTCCTTTTCCTTTTCCTTTTCCTTTTCCTTTTTCTTTTTCTCTTTTTCCTCTCCTTTTTTCTTTTCCTTTCTCATTCCTACACTTATGTCCTTCAGTCTATGTCTATATTGCTGTCAACCAGCGTGCAATCTTAGATTGAAAAAAGAATTGCTACTACACTTATAGCTCAGAGGTCATTCCAAACTGTGTATTTGTCTACAGGACTGTGAACAACATTCAGGCATGTTAAATTCCACACCATTACAGGTTCACTGATAGCAACTTTACATTAAAGTATGTGGTGAAACATACTCTCAGTATATTGCTCTCAGAACACAATTCAGTTTGTTCACTATGAACTGAGAGATTACAAAAAGGAAAAAAAAAAAAAAAAAGAAAAAATGAACAGAACACATTTGTTTCACAGAAAGGTGTAATACAGTCTAATCGGCAATCCTAATGCCATATTTATGCTGCCCCTAGCTCCACAGTAATTATTTTTACACACACACCATATTCCTTTAATTTTGAGGAGGAATGAGAATTCTGAGTATTCTTTTAGTGCTCAGGCCTAGTAGATAAAATGAAATTACATGTGGGATTTCCTTCAGCTGATTTGCAAATGTCATGTTACACATTATCCTGCTGTCACCATGTGTATTAAGGCACAAACCAACAGCAATAACAAAATCATCTCTTCATTCCTATAGCTATCCAGAACAAAAATAAGGGGATAAGTTCACTCAAAGAGCTGAGTATGGTTTGATAAATACAGCTGGGCATTTACCTCTATAAAGGAAGTCTGAAGTACTTTTAAATTTGGTCTTATGTCTATTAGCCTATCTCTATTTTTGTTTGCAATACTGCATTGATTGATTCCCTGAGAAGAAATAAAGGTGCAGCCACTTACAGGAAAATTATGATTTGTATAATAAATAACAATTTTATACACTTGTATGGAAGAAAAAAAGGAACTGTTTTTCGAACTAGCTGTAGAGTACAATCACAGTGGGCAAAGAATTTTGGAAAGATAGCTTCTGTTTTTGACATGCAGCATCTTTCCAGCACTGTATACAATTAAATTTACATTTAATTTAAAATGCAAGAATGCAAAATAAAAGCAGCTGAGATGCTGAAAAAAATATTAGCTTTGGAGGTTTTCCAAGCTTGCTTTATTTGCCTTTCAGCTTCAGCTTCAGTTTGTAAATATGAAAATGTTATTTTTTCCAATACCTCAATTTGTACTATATAACTGCAAAAAAATGATGGTTAGAAGAATTAGAAGGTTGACGTCTACCATCACTAGGATATGCTCTGTAAGAGGTGAGAACCAGTGGTCAGATGGGATGCATTGTTGGCAACCTTGTTCCCAAACCACCTTGACATTAGCCTTGAGGCTCTGCTATCTGATGACAACTGCCTGAAGGACATATGTCACACAGAAGTTGTCTCTGGACAGCTGTGCATTTCTACCTATTGTCTTGCTGATTTTGCCATTCTCCTTGCCCCATGCCTGTATGCTGGAAAAGTGAAGATGGGGGAGCCTATTGCCATGATGGTTTAATGGGCTTTACATTTCTCCATTTGTAAATGGCAGCTACAAAGGTTTACTTTCTTTTGCTGCCACTTCAGCATCTCAAAAGGAGTGGGACCACAGCTGATGATGTCATTCACTATTTTATACAAAATCTTGTTTTGTAGATAGTCAGTGGTGGGGTTTGCATTTTGTTTTTGTGTTGTGGTTTGTTGGGTTTTTTTTTTTGTTTGTTTGTTTGTTTGTTTGGTTTTTTTTTTGTTAAGTATGATTAATCAAAGACTCCATCTTGTTTGAAAAATGAAAATATTTGAATTCTGCCCAGGAACCTGTAAAAGTAAATTGCATTCCTTATTTGCTCAGAATGTGCAAAATTTCTTGATTTATGACCAATGAATCCAAGAGTCTTAACCAAACAGAACTTCATACTGAGGAGAAAGTCACTCTACAAACAAATGTAGAGTAATATTCAGAAAAGTGAATCCACTGAACAATTTCAAGTCAGGCTATCAGCTTTAGAATTTGCTTTTCCAAACAGTCCTCTGACTGGGAAAGGTAAATGAAGTAACTATAACCTTTCTTTCTTGTTTATCCATTGTTACTGCTGTTTGTCAAGGTTAGAAGAAATCTAGTCAGTCTTTCACTTTTCCTCATAGACTCATACTATAAATTATTGATACAGTTCAGTGCTGTATAGGACTTTCGAAGTAACTGGTTTCTCCGTTCCATAAATGTATCTCACTAAACAGACTTTGTCTGTACTGCAAAGGACACATGTCCAACCAAAGTTTGTTTTTGTTTTTGATTTTTTTTACCTCCCTACTGAAGAAACACCTCTACAAAGCCCAATCTTGCATTATATAGCATTTTAAGAAAATACAAAAAGCTTTGCATATCTGACTGGTTTTTAGCTAGTTCCCTTTTCTCACCATCAGGGACTGGAAAAACCTGTGGATCCCAGCAGCTCTTAACTTCGGAACCAAAGATTAAAAGGACTGAGAAAAAAGAGTAGAAAACCATTAAAATCCTTATACACTCCAAAGCTTTGTCTTTTCTAGGCAAACGACTTCAGTGGTGTAGCAACATCAACACTATGTAGGTCACCACTCAGTTACCAGCAAAATGCCATTGCACCATATCCTTCCTATAAAAGTACAGTTCTTTGAAAAGCCTCAGCAATATTCTCTGGTAAACTAAGGTGGTGTCACAATCACCTGGTTTCTGCTGGGTTACAGCCTGTGTTTTGCCATGCAGTTAACATCAGGACTCAGCATTCCAGCCCTTTTCAGGGTGTAACCTTACACACTGAGTGGCCTGAATGTGCTTGCAAGACATGTTTTCTCCAATTCCCCTATGTAAATTCTGCACAGTCCATATTTTAGTTCACTTTCAATTCATCTCAAAGCAGTTTCTTTAATGCAAAACTTGTTTTAAAGCATAAAGTCACGTCTGTCCCAATTAGTCAGATGATCTTTACACTCTCACTACTACTGCTCGTAACTGTAGTAGTAATACTTTTAAGTGTAGATCAAACCTAGATTGTTTACTGTGAATAATTCCTCACTTGCTTGATGGAGCACAATTTACCATTTTTGAATATGTGAATTAGAATAACACATCTGTGCTTTTATCTATCCACTGGCATTTCTACAGAGCTGCCCTGGCATTTCTACAGATGTCAGTGAGTGTGGAATTGTGAACCAGCAACAAGTAATCTGTAAGCCAAAAATGTGTTATTAAGATGTGGAAAAAAGCTAAATAGTGGGTAATAAGGGAGGTGAAGGGCACAAATAATATAATTGATGCAGTGCACCAGAATTCTTCTTTAACATGTGAAGATACAACCCAAACTGAGAGCGTAAAAATATCTTCAGATTTGTAAAAGCATGAAAAGCTGCATTGTAATATAGGTAAGACATTTGAATCCTCAATATCTGCAGTTTCTCTCTATGTTATTCTCCCGTATGAAGATATCAATGTGTTGTTTTCTTCTGTCATACTTTATTCTCTGGAAGCAAAGCTGACAGTTCTAAAATATGCAAGCTAATTATGGTCTCAGTTTAACCCCAGCCAGCAATCAAAACCACAATAGCTACTCCTCACTCTCCACTGGCATTCCCAAGTAGGGGAAAGAATTGAAAGGGAGAGGAGAAACATGAATATTGAGATAAAAGCTATTTAATAAAATAGCAAAATAATCCTAATATAATCCTACTACTACTATTACTAATATAAATTTAAAAAAAAATAAAATAAATTATATTCAATGCAATTCCTCACAAACTCCATCTGTGGTGAAAATCCAGTCCTGGGAAGAGACCACCCTGATCCTGAACAGCCAGTTCCAAGGAGAGAGAGAAAACAAATACCAAAAATGTAGAAAGGCCCAGAGGGCAACTGCAAAATGGCAGAACAACAAAAGGTTGAACTAAAGAACTCCTGAATGCAAGTCAGCCAAAACAGAGCAGAATTGGAATGGGTTGCCCAAGCTGGTAACACCAGTTCCCATTAAATACAAAGCATAATGCTAATGGGATGGAATATTCTCGTTGATTAGCCTGGATGTCAGTCAAGGTCCATCCCACTTATGTCTCCCTTCCCAGATGCCTTGCACATGCAGATAGAAAGCCCAGAAAGACCTTGGTATCCCAGACAACAGCTAAGATAACAGTTAAGTTCTTAGACTTTTTCCATTCCAACTCAAAACCACTGGAAATTAACTCAAAGAAAAGCATTAATTCTGTCCGAGTGCTATCTTATTCTCAAACTAAATCCAAACAACTACGATGCTATAATAGCCATAACAAGGAAGACTTTCTAACTGCATAAAGAAAATCAACCTGATTTCAGTCAAACTAGCACATAATACAAGATGCATTTCAACATATTTGTTTTTTAACCTGTTTTTCTCCAGCTTAAGTTTTCATCAGTAGTCCTGTCTAACCAGGGAGGCCCCAGCTGACTGGAAGCTGGAAAATTTGATGCCCATCTACAAGAAGGGCTGGAAGGAGGATCCAGAGAATTACAGACCTAGCAGTCTGACATCAGTGCTGGGGAAGGTCATGGAAAAGATCATCCTGAGTGCTGTCGTGCAACATATACAAGACAGACAGGCGATCAGGCCCAGTCAGCATGGATTTATGAAAGGAAAGTCCTGCTTGACTAACCTGATCTCCTTCTATGACAAGGTGACCCCTTTGGTGGACGATGGAAAGGCTGTGGATGTTGTGTACCTAGACTTCAGTAAAGGCTTTCACACTGTTTCCCACAACATTCTCCTGGAGAAACAGGCAGCTCATGGCTTGGTCATGTGTATTCTTTGCTGGGTAAAGAACTGGTTGGATGGCCAGGCCAGAAGACTTATGGTGAATGGAGTCAAATCTAGTTGGCACCCAGTAATGAATGATATACCCCAGGGCTCAGTATTTGCGCCAGTTCTGGTTAAAAAGGCCAACAGCATCCTGCCTTGTATCAGAAATAGTGTGGTTAGGAGGACTAGGGAAGTGATTGGCTCCCTGAGGTTGCCACTGATGAGGCTGCACCTCAAATACTGTGTTCATTTTTGGGCCCATCACTACAAGAAAGGCTGGAGGTGCTGGAGAAAGTTGAGAGAAAGGCAACAAAGCTTGTGAAGGGTCTGGAGCACAAGTCTGATGAGGAGCGGCTGAGGGAATTTAGTTTGTTTAGCCTGGAGAAAAGGAGGCTAAGGGATGACCTTATCTGTCTCTACAACTACCTAAAAGAATATTGTAGCATGGAGGGTGTTCTCTTCTTCCAAGTAGCCAGTGATAGGACAAGTAGAAATGGCCTCAAGTTGGCCAGGGAAGGTTCAGATTGGATATTAGGAAAAATTTCTTCATGGAAAGATTTGTGAAGCACTGCAACAGGCTGCCCAGGGAAGTGGTTGACTCACTATCCCTGAAGACGTCTAAGGGACCTATAGAGGAGGTTCTTAGGGACATGGTTTAGTGACAAAGATAGGTTATGGTTTACTTGATGATCTTGAGAGTCTCTTCCAACCAAAATTATACTATTAATATGATTCTATTATTCTAAAATTATGGGAAATATTCTTTTCAGAGGAACTTTGGCTACAAAACCAGTTTTGTTCCACTTCATGAAGACTGGAGCGGACACAAGAGCGAACCACAATTTTTCAGTTGTGTGCAAATGTTCTCCATAAGAACTGAACAGCTGACAAGATGTGATGGAAGAGAATGAACAGAGAAGGTATTGAATTAACAGCTTTCCTTTTGTCATCACCGAAAAATGTAAAAAGACACATTAAATCTCATCAGTGCAACTAGAATATAGATAAAACTGAAGAGACATCCCAGGGTGGGACATCTACATATCTTTTTCCTCGTGTGTACTTTTCCCTGATGACTTAAAGTATCATCTGAAGAAATTCACAGTACTCTCCTACATGTCTTGGCAACCACCTGCAGGGTATATATTTTCAATTTCTTATAACTTTAGTTTGTAAACACACCAATGACCTCTTCCTTGATGATGAACATGTGTACAATTGTGAAAAAGTATATGTGACATGACTCTCATGAGTAGTTTCATTGATTAAGCTCACTCTGTACATAAATTGCAGGATCTGATGTCACTTGGCATGCCTGAATACAGCTGAAATCTGTAACTTCTGTGTGTAATGTAGCCACCTGGTCTGGTTGTGTTAAAAACAAGACCAGTTTCTCTTTTAGTGAATTTTCTTTTCAGCTAAGTTCTTCTAAGTAACTGCACTTTTCTGAATTTTGCTGCGTGTTTTTTTCAGACACTGTTCACTCCAGAGCTGATAATGGAAGCAATGGTATGCAGAAAAGATCCAGGTTTAGACTTATTGCTACGGCAGCCAATGTTGCTGATGAATTTTACACATCCCATAAGTGAGAGGGACGTATTTGTAGGGATGGCATGAACAGAACAGGTGACTAAAAAGTGACCAACTAAGTATTCCATCCCATACACATCATACACCCTATAGAAGTGGGAGATCACAAGGGTCTCACTCTCTTTGACCATGGCCAGCATCTGAAAAGAACCCTACCTGTTGTCCCTGCAATTCGAGGCCTGGTTCCAGACCCTGCATTCCTGAATCCTGTTCCAATTTGCTGTGGAGTCCAGCCCAGGACTTCCAGGTGCCTGCCCTACAACCAACCAAGCAATGCCAGCTCCACCGCAGGCAGCGCTGCACTGCCTCAGGAAAATCAAGGTTGGTTTTGTATATTTTGTATTGCTTTATCTA